>NC_046155.1:198683471-198701751 GCF_011064425.1 Rattus rattus | reverse complement strand
AAGTGCAGATAGACCAATGGAACAGAATTGAAGACCCAGAAATGAACCCACACACCTATGGTCACTTGATTTTTGACAAAGGAGCCAAATCCATCCAATGGAAAAAAAGATACCATTTTCAGCAAATGGTGCTGGTTCAACTGGAGGTCAACATGTAGAAGAATGCAGATCGATCCATGCTCATCACCCTGTACAAAGCTTAAGTCCAAGTAGATCAAGGACCTCCACATTAAACCAGATACACTCAAACTAATAGAAGAAAAAGTGGGGAAGCATCTCGAACACATGGGCACTGGAAAAAGTTCCTGAACAAAACACCAATGGCTTATGCTCTAAGATCAAGAATGGACAAATGGGATCTCATAAAACTGCAAAGCTTCTGTAAGGCAAAGGACACTGTGGTTAGGACAAAACAGCAACCAACAGATTGGGAAAAGATCTTTACCAATCCTACAACAGACAGAGGCCTTATATCCAAAATATACAAAGAACTCAAGAAGCTAGACCGCAGGGAGACAAATAACCCTATTAAAAAATGGGGTTCAGAGCTAAACAAAGAATTCACAGCTGAGGAATGCCGAATGGCTGAGAAACACCGAAAGAAATGTTCAACATCTTTAGTCATAAGGGAAATGCAAATCAAAACAACCCTGAGATTTCACCTCACACCAGTGAGAATGGCTAAGATCAAAAACTCAGGTGACAACAAATGTCAAGTAATCCATTCTATAAACAAACTCAAAGAAGAAAACCACATGATCATCTCATAGATGCTTGAGAAAACATTTGACAAAATTCTGCACTCCTTAGAAACATGAGGAATTCAAGGTCCATATATAAACATAGCAAAAGCAAAATACAGCAAACCAGTAGCCAACATCAAACTAAATGGAGAGAAGCTTGAAGCAATCCCACTAAAATCAATGACTAGACACAGTTGCCCACTCTCTCCCTACCTATTGGACATAGTACCCAAGGTGCTAGCTAGAGCAATTAGACAACTAAAAGATGTCAAAGGGATACAAATTGGAATTCTCTACTGAGGAATATCAAATGGCAGAGAAGCACCTAAAGAAATGTTCAACATTCTTAGTTATCAGGGAAATGGAAATTAAAACAACCTTGAGAATCCACCTCACACCAGTCAGAATGGCTAAGATCAAAAACTCAGGTGACAACAGATGCTGGCGAGGATGTGGAGAAAAAGAAACCTTCCTCTACTGTTGGTGGCTTTGCAGACTGGTACAACCACTCTGGAAATCAGTCTGGAGGTTCCTCAGAAAATTACACATAGTACTACCTGAGTACAGAGCTGTATCACTCCTGGGCATTAGTTGTTCCAACATATAATTAGTTCACAGGCTCCACTATGTACAGCTTTATAATAGCCAAAAGCTGGAAAGAACCCAGATGTCCTTCAACAGAGGAATGAATATAGAAAATATGGCACATTTACGGAATGGAGTACTACTCAGCTATTAAAACAATGACTACATGAAATTCTTATGCAAATGGATGGAATTAGAAAATATCATCCTGAGTGAGATAATCCAATCATAAAAAAAAACACATGGTATGCACTCCCTGATACGTGGATATTAGCCTAAAAGCTCAGAATGCTGAAGAAACAGTTCACAGATCTTATGAAGCTCAAGAAGGAAGACTAAAATGTGGATGCTTCGTTCCATCTTATAAGTGAGGAAATATAGGGAAAAAGGGTTGAGCAGGGAGTGAAGCAAAGGTCATCCAGAGACTGCCCCACCTGGGGATCCATACCATATGCAGCCACTAAACCCAGTCACTATTGTTAATACCAAGAAGCCTTTGCTTCTGTGAAGACTCATTTCCCCAATGTAGGGGAATGCCACGGTGTTGATGATGTGGGAGGAGAATATCCTCATAGAAGCAGGGGGAGTTTGAAGGGGATATTCAAGAGGGGTGAAATGGGATAACATTTGAAATGTTAAAACATAAAATATCCAAGAAAAATAAAATAAAATAAGAAAAGCAATAAAATCTAGAATCAAGAAAAAAAGAGAACTTGGTAGTAGATTGGTCTCCTTTGATATAAATGCATTCTTCTTGTTGACTGCCATCTGCCAAATAAAGCCATAGGTTATTTTCTAAACTATTGGCCACATATGGTATTAGTTTCATTACAATAATAACCAACTTTAGCATGCAGTCCATCAGATATTTCCTGTATCATTTTCATACAGTTAGAGTGTCCATGATCAGAGCTTTGTAGAAAGTACTTCATTACTCTAAGAACACATGTGATTGTGTTTAGGATGATCAATTAGATTAGCCCATCCAATATTCATGTGGTAAAAAGATTTGTATACCATCTTTTACCCAGACAACTTGTCCTAATGGATAAAGGTGTATTTAGCTTGGGATAACAATATTATACTGTTTCCTATCACAAATGTGCTGTTGACAAAAGGCATTTAGATTCTGCATTGGCAAGCTGAGAATTAATATGCAATCCCGTCAATAAATATAACAACATTACTTTGGGAGTCAGTATAATAGTGTCCTTGCTGTTTCTTTAAAGTCTCAGCTTGATGAGTTAAAGTCTTGATGTCTGCTTGATGTAGCCAAGTTGTCTGCTTACTCTTTCTCTTAGGAACATCTCTTGATGGTTTTGTCATCTTCTTTAGATATTTTATCTGTCTAGCAGTTTCTTGCGTGCCATTCTGGCTAGACGTATAGAAAGGGGAGGCATCTGGGACTTGGATCATTCTGGAAAAACACAAGTCTAACCTCACCCTAATGTTAAAAGAGTACATGGCTATTTCTATTGACTGTTCTTTATGTCTCTCCATTTAACATATACTTTAGGCTGTGCCACCTTTAGGACAAAACACTTTGATGCAGCAGAAAGGCATTATCTTTTAAAGTGATTTTTTAAAAATTTAAGCCAGCATAGCTAAATGTAGCATATTACGTTGGAATAAAGATGGGTGTAGCTCGCTATCTCCCTTTTCAATTTTAATAGCTTTACCCTGTGGATTGTAAGAGATTTTAGTAAAATGATTAATATTAAAATTCCTTAAATTATTTGCTAGCTTAAACAAGGCCATTATTAGCATTTAGTTGTAATGAGAGCCCCAGGAAGGACAGGCACAAAGAGAGTTATTTTACAAAGTTAAGTTCCTGGAGGTACCAGAACATGTCATATTTAGGGTTATGTTCACTGACTGATTAATCAGAGAGAGGTACTATATATGCAATTATGTAGTGAAATTTAGAGCAGACCCCGATAGCAGAGAAAGTCCCATAAAAAGACAGCGATTTCAGATGTTAAGCTGATATCCACTAATTATTAATTATGTACCAGAAGCTTGGTAGACAGTTTAAATAATGCATTTAATAGAGGATAGGCTCTCACGAGCCTTTTAAAATCACCTCCCTTGCCAGAGTTTGATCATTTATCAGACCAAAAGCAAGTACAAAGCTAAAAAAAAAAAACAAGCAAAAATGTATTTAATTGACAGTGATCATTAACTTTTGAAAAGTTATTCTGAGGGCTTTATTAATTTAAATTTAGTATCTTTAAACTTTAGAACTATTTTAGTTTTGAGCTAAAAAAAGACATTTTTACTAGGTAACAGAATATTTATAAATATCTGAGAAATAATGGAAAATTCTGAGGGCAAAAACAGTTTCTTCAAATAAGTATGAGAGTTTACAACTAGCTGGTACTATAGTAGAAACAAAAATGTGGACAATATCAATGGCTAACAGTTTCATGGAGGAAAATACTTGTTGAAAGGCTTTACTATTTACTATATTCAGCAGACAAGACAGTCTGATGTAACAGATTTTTAGGATTTATCAAAAAATCATTTTAGGTGAAAACTTCCAAATAATTGAACTTTTATTGATTCTATTCTTGTTTTAACCCCTTTTGGTCTTCAAAGGAATTTGAGAAACAAGCAACTATGTTTGACTGTTCAGCCACCATATTATCTACAAGAAATAATATAAAAATTGCTTTATTCCAATTTACCCTTATTTTGCTTTTAAAATGGCTTAAGCTTGTTTACATTGTTACTATTATATTTTTATTTTGTATAAAAATATAAAATAAAATTTTAGTAATAAAAGATAATTTTTTTCATTAATACTTCTGTTACACTAATAAAGTTACAGTTAGAGCAGGGAGTGTAATCCAAATAGTCTCTATATCAATCACTAAGTTTTAAATACCATTTTTAGCATATTTCTGAGGATTTTGAAGAGCATCTAATCAGTACATCTGATTTTAAGTAAGCATTATTTGGTTTTCATTATTTGCTTTAGGCTTTACCTTGAAAACATATACAGAAGGCTAAATGAAGCATGTGCTTGTAAATAAATGACATTTACTTAATTTTTATTAATTTTTATTTATATGAGTACACTATAGCTATCTTCAGACACACCAGAAGAGGGCATCAGATCTCATTACAGATGGTTGTGAGCCACCATGTGGTTGCTGGGAATTGAACTCAGGACCTCTGGAAGGGCATGATCAAAAGCACAGTTTTGAGCACATTAAAAGTTTAAACATTTATAAGGTAACTGACTACTAACTTGTAGGGCTTAATTATCTTTAATGGTTTACCAGTTGGTAGTTCTTATAAGATTGGAATTTTAAAATTATATTCGTGCTAAGTTTGAACCTCAAGAATTTGGATTGAAGGTTTAGTTGAGGACTTTTAGCAGAAAATAAAACTTTAACTATAAATACAGTTGCAAAGACAAAGCGGATAGATACATATCTTTAAGTCAGATACTTCAGAAATGTATATATCTCATTTATTAAACATACCTTATTAAGCATGTTTTTTGATGAAAATATTAGAAGTCTGGTGTTACAAAAGACATAAATGCTTAGACATATATCTCTAAGTCGTTTTGTTAACAGACTTATAATGATATACTCAATCTTTCTAACCTTAGGGATTTATCATCATACAAAAATCTAACCTAATCCACAATATTTTGGAGACCTACTGTTGCCTCCTTAGTCTAAAATGGAGATACAATAAGTAATAACTTTTATAGATCCTGCCTTAGTTGTGGTCATCTTAATCAAAATGGTAAAGTTATATGCCATGCAGTTTAACCTTGGTTAACATGGCTGATAGCCACATGGTTGTTTTCACCCTAATGAGGTTATCAGCCAAGATGATGGAAGTAAGCCATATTATTTAAAATATGTACTTTCCTGAACAAGAAGTAAATTATATATTAGATGTGTATAAAATTTATATACGCATTTGTATATAAGCATTAAGATATGTTAAATAAGAGCTGAATCACTTATGTAAGACACCACAGCAAATTAAAATTCCCTACATATAGATTTAACTATCAGCCTTTTGTTTAAAGTTTTATATTAATTTTTGTTATAGATGTTACAGGTTTTAACCATAGCCAATGAGCTTACAAATCCTGATATAAAGAGTTTATATACCTGAATAGTACTCCATTGTGTAAATGTACCACATTTTCTGTACCCATTCCTCTGTTGAAGGACATCTGGGTTCTTTTCAGCTTCTGGCTATTATAAATAAGGCTGCTATGAACATAGTGGAGCATGTGAACTAATTATATGTTGGAGCATCTTTTGGGTGTATGCCTAGGAATGGTATAGCTGGTGCTCAGGTAGCACTATTATCTGAGAAACCACCATACTGGTTTACACAGTGGTTGTACTAGCCTGCAATTCCACCAACAATGGAGGAGTGTTTCTCTTTTTCCACATCCTCTCCAGCATCTGTTGTCACCTGAGTTTTTGATCTTAGCCATTCTGGCTGTTGTGAGGTGGAATCTCAAGGTTGTTTTGATTTACATTTCCCTGATGACTATGGATGTTGTACATTTCTTTAGGTGCTTCTCAGCCATTCAGTATTCCTCAGTATTCTTTGTTTAGCTCTGTACCCCATTTTTTAATAGGACAATTTGATTCTCTGGCATGTAACTTCTAGAGTTCTTTGTATATATTGGATATTAGCCCTCTATCACATGAAAGATTGGTAAAGATCTTTTTCCACTCTATTGGCTGCCATTTTGTCCTATTGACAGTGTCCTTTTCCTTACAGAAGCTTTGCAATGTTATGAGGTCCCATAGCTCCTGGGGACTAAACCACCAACCAAAGAGGGACCCGTGTCTCCAGCCGCATATGTAGCAGAGGATGGCATTGTCTTGTATCAATAGGAGGGAAGCTCTTAGTCCTGTGAAGGCTCATTTATCCAGTGTAGGGGAATATTTGGGGGTTGAGATGGCAGTGGGTGACTAGGAGTGGGAGCATTTTCATAGAAGGGGGAAGGAGGGGGAATGAGAAAGGGAAGAAAGGGGATAACTTTTGAAATGTAAGTACATAAAATATCCAATAAAAAAAAGAAAATGTTTGTATAGTAGTCTTAAATGATGTTTTTTTTTAAGAATAGAGTCAGCTAAAATATTCAGTGGATGGCAAACATATAATAAAGCTGATTAATAATTGCAAATTTAGACTATTTGTACTCAGAGATGAGTACAATTTTTTTGTGTGTGTGTCATGTGGAATGTGTGTATAAAAAATATGCTCCTTGACCTTTTTAATATCCATCTATAAATGCATTCAAAGCAATCTCTATAGGATATTTAGATATAATTTTGGGCATTTGCCCTTGGAGTACCTTTATAAAATCTAAAATGGGGATCCTGATTATGTAAAAATCCAAATAAACATGATATGCAACCTGACAATTATAATTACTGTGGAACAAGTAGCGAATAGGCTCTTTGCTAAAGGGATTATTTCTATGAGCTACCAGAGTAGCAGCACTACTTAGAGAACTATAACCCATGTTGCTTCAGGTGTTTAATTTCTTGTAGCATTTAACTGAAAGTCTTCAAGAATTGGGGGAGGGCGGCAATGGGGGGGTGGGGAGGGGAACACCCATAAGGAAGGGGAGGGGGAGGGGATGTTTGCCCGGAAACCGGAAAGGGAATAACACTCGAAATGTATATAAGAAATATTCAAGTTAATAAAAAAAAAAAAAAAAGTAAGAAAACACTAAAGAGTGGAATCAAATCCTTAGTAGTGATAGGCAGATTAGAGTGTACTGAGTTACACGGTCCAAATTAAATGTTTTCTCAGGTTATTTATCCTGAAAGTTAAGCATTCATTGAAATATTGACTATACAAACAGGATAGAATATTATCCATATAAAAATAATCAGTACCTCAGGAAATTTAGACAGCATTGGCTTTTTGTCAGGGTTGCAATTGTTTCTGTACTAGAAGTTGGGCCTGTTTCAATTGTTGCCCACTAAGAGACCAATGATCTATATCAAGTTATTACTGTTATGAGGGAAAAACAAACAAAAAAGTAAACTCCAGGGCACCCAAGAAGCTCACACTTCACAACAAGGCCTGTCTGCCATTTCCTAGCACTCAGGGTCAGACCCCAGAGGCTATGAAAAAAGCCAAAGGCTGGGAGGCATTGAGTTTCAGTCAGACTTCTTGGAAGGCCAAATGGGGTGGCTGGCTCAGAAGCTGAGCAGCCGCCAAGTCCATTCAGCTGCTGTGCTGAGACCTGCTGAGATGTCTGTGACAGAACCACCACTCCTTTTCTCTTCTCTCAAGATGGTTCAAGCAATCCAGCAATACGTTACTGCATGCTAGCTTGTAAAATAATTGACAGGGATTTTATCTCCCATTTATTGGCTCTCTGTACCTTACTTCTCCATATAAAGTTGCAGAGCTGTTGCTCTAGATCACTTGTAAGGCTGGAGCTTAACAAATATCTAACAATTATACAAAATACCTTATTTCAAAAGAATGAGAAGAATAATTTTAATAAAAAATTTACTTGTTTTTCTGCAAAGACTGAGCCTGACCTTAGGTGTTGGGCCAGATGTTTGGGTCTCTTACAAGCATCAGTGGCAGTGAAATGATCCAAGTGATGTTAAGAATGCAACTTGGGTCTGCGCAAATGCTGGCTCAAAACTTCTGGAGTCTGCTGCAGAGTGACTTATTTCTTACACAGCTAAACACAGTAAAACTTTGGGGAAAAAGTTCCCATGTGATAATATCACTATAAAACTTTAGGCCTGGCTGTACCTGTGACCTGTATGTATTTTCTGCATAAACAGCTTTGAAATTGCAGTTCCCAACCAAGGTTCCCTTTTCTGGCAAACCAGGTAGGACACAGGGATCTGTCTGACAGTTTATTATTATATTCTCTGGAATGGGTTTGAGAAGTTGCTCCTTTCCTCTCAGAGAAGAGGCAAAAGCTTTGCAGAGCCTGTACAAAGGAAGTATAGAACAAGCTAATTTTCATATTCAAACGATTTCCAGCCACAGACATCCTCCAGACATTTATCAAAGTATATAACTTTGCACTTACTCACTCACGATCTCTGGTCAGTTTCAAAATGCTAATATTTTGATTTTTTTCTTCTTCTTCACATAATAACTCATAACTACAATAGGTTTGCTGGGCAGCTCCAGGCTGATCTTAATTTCCCAGGTTTAAACTGATGAAAGAACGTTTCTGGGATTCACTGTTTTAGATGTGGAAGGTTGACTTCCAGGTCAGGCCAGTCACAGCTATGTGAACCCTTTGCTTTCCGGATGCTTGTCAGCTGCTTGGTTGATTTATTATATTACTTTAGAAGTGTAGATTCAGGTTTAGTTCTAAAACACAATGAACAGAGTTATAGTTTGTTTTGGGGAATTCAAAGAAATGAGGCTAGGGGTGGAAAATGTACACAGTAGAAATCTGTCTTTTGTATCTAAGAAGAATCAGAGGTGACACTAAAATTTGAATTTATAAAAATGTTTCTTCTTCACCTCAGCTTTTGCACACTGTGTGACCAATATCTAACCTGAGACACTAAAATTCAAAACTCCCTGAGAATGGAAGACACTTTTACCTCTCTTTTGCCTCTCTACTGCAGCTCCTGGCACTGAATAAATGCTCAGGAAGTTACTCTTTGGGTGAAACTAAATGTTGGAAATGAACTGAAGTGTCATGATAGAGAAAGAGATGCATTAATTGTGCCTTGACTCCCAATTCCCCTGGAAGGTCCCCCTGTATATCCGACTAGAAGGCTTGACTCGTCATGGCTCATGATCACTTTTGCCTGTGTGAAGTAGATTTTTTTTCCAGGTCCATTTACCTTTATGAACCACACTCAAATATCTGCCTTCTATTCTAGTGACTATGGAGAAGTGATACGGGAGACATTAAAGTGGTCCCTGGCTCTGGAAGTAAGAAAATACATTCAGAAAAAGAGAAAATATTCAAGGGAAATTGGAAAATCTTTATCCCTGCCTTTATATAAAAATAATTTAATCCATTTTCTTTTTATATCCTTTAATCTTTTTTTTAATCGTCCACTTTTTATCTCCTTCCCAGTCTGTCCTATAACTGTTCCACATTGTATACCTCCTCCCTGCCCTGTCTTCAAGAGGATCTTCCTACCCCAGAACCCAATCCAACCAGATCTCCCCACTCCCTGGGGTCTTAGTTCTTTTGAGGCTTAGGTGCATCTTCTTTCACTGAGTCAATATCTGGCAGTCCTCTATTGTACATGTGTTAGGAGCCATATATCAGCTGGTTTATACTGCCTGATGGGGGGCTCAGTGTCAGAGCAATCTCTGGGGTCCAGGTTAGTTGAGACTGCTGATCCTCATATAAAGTCGCACTCCTCATCAGCTCCTTCCAGCTTTTCTCTAATTCAATGACAGGAGTCTTCAGCTTCTGTTCATTCTTTGGGTGTAAATATCTGCTCCCTGACACTTCCAGCAGCTTGTTGGGGCTTTCGGAAGGCAGTCATGCTAGGCTCCTATATCTAAACACACTCTAGTATCAGTAATAGTGTCAGACCTTTGGGTCTCCCCTTGAGCTGGATCCCAATATAGGCCTTTCTTTGGACCTCCTTTTCCTCAGGCTCTTCTCCATCCATGCAGTTTGTTCAGACAGGAACAATTATGGGTCAGAGTTTTGACTGTTGGATGGCAACCCCATCCCTCACTTGATGTCATGTCTTACTGCTGGAGGTGGGTTCTACAAGTTCCCTCTCTCCACTTTAGGGCATTGCATCTAGGGTTCCTCCTTCTGAGTCCTGAGATTCTCTCACCTCCCAGGTCTCTGGTACATTGTGGAGGGTCCTTCCAAACTCCTACCTCCCGAGGTTGCCTGTTTCCATTCTTTCTGCTGGCCCTCGGGGATTCAGTCCTTTCCCTCCACCCAATACCAGATCATGTTCCCCTCTCCCTCCACACTCCTAACCCCTTTCTGTCCCAGGTCCCTCCCTCTGCCCTTGTAGTTGTTTTTATCTCTGTCCCAAGTGGGAATGAAGCATCTTCACTTGAGCCCCTCAGCTTGTTAACTTTCTTAAGTTCTGTAGATTGTACCTGGGTACTCTGTACACTTTTTTTGGCTAATATCCATTTATGAGTGAGCACATACCATGCATGTCCTTTTGGGTCTGTGTTATATTATTCAGAATAATATTTTCTAGTTCCATTCATTTGCTTGAAAAACTCATATGTCCTCACTCTTAATAGCTGAGCAGTATTTCATTGTGTAAATTAACCACATATTTTGTATCCATTTTTCTGTTGTGGGGTATCTCGGTTGCTTACAGCTTCTGGTTATCACATTATGAACATAGTAAAACATGTGCCTCTGTGGCATATGGGGGCATCTTTTGGATATATGTCCAAGAGTGGTATAGTTGAATCTTTAGATAGATCTATTTCCAATTTTCTGAGGAACTTCCAAATTGATTTCCAGAGTGGTTGTACCAGCTTCCAATTCCACAAGCAATGGAGGAGTACTTCTCTCTCTCCATATCCTTACCAAAATGTGCTGTCACCTGAGTTTTTAATCTTAGCCATTCTGATGGGTATAAGATAGAATCTTAGGGTCATTTTGATTTGCATTTTCCTGATCACTAAGGACTTTGAACATTTCTTTAAGTGCTTTTCTGCCATTCAAGATTCCTTTGTTTTGAATTATCTGTTTAGTTCCATACCCATTTTTAGATTGGTTTGTGTGGTTTCTTGGCGGTTAGCTTCATGAATTCTTTGTATATTTTGTATATTAGCCCTCTATCTGATGTGGAGTTAGTGAAGAGTTTTTCCCGAATCTGAAAGTTGCTGATTTGTCCTATTGACTATGTCTTTTCCTTACAGAAGCTTTCCAATTTCATGAGTTCCTATTTATCAATTCTTGATCTTGGAACCTGAGTCATTGGAGTTCTGTTTAGGAAATTACCCCCCTGTGCCAATGAATTTGAGGATCTTTCCTACTTTCTCTTCTATTAAATTTGGTGTATCTAATTTTATGTTGAGGTCCTTAATCCACTTGGCCTTCAGCTTTGTGCAATGTGACAAATATGAATGTATTTTTATTTTTCTAAATACAGTCTGCCAGTTAGACCAGCACCATTTACTGAAGACCTTTTTTCCCCATTGCATATTTTTGGCTTCTTTGTCAAAGATCAAGTATCTGTAAGTGTGTGGTTTTATTTATGGGTCTTCAATTCTATTCCATTGATTGACAGTCTGTCTCTATACCAATACCATGCAGTTTTCATCACTATACTCTGTAGAATAGCTTGAGGTCAGGGATCATGATTCCTGAAGAAGTTCTTTTATTGTTAGAAATTGCTTTCACTATTCTGGGTTTTTTCCTTTTCAAATGAATTTGATAATTGCTCTTTCCATGTCTTTGAAGAGTTTTGTTGGGATTTTGATCAGGATTGTGTTGAATCTGTTGATTGCTTTTAGTAGGATGGGCAGTTTTACTTTGTCAAATTTGCCAGTCCATTAGCATGTGAGATCTCTCCATTTTCTGAGATCTTCTCCAATTTCTTTCTTGAGATACTTGAAGTTATTGTCAGATAGATCTTTCACAGATTTGGTTAACGTTACCCCAAGATATGTTTTGGTTGTTTTGGTTTTTGTGTGTGTGTGTGTGTGTGTGTGTGTGTGTGTGTGTGTGTGTGTGTGTGTGTGTGTGTGTGTGTGTGCTATTCTGAAGGGTGGTGTTTCCCTAATTTCTTTCTTAGCTCAGTTATCATTTGTATAAAGAAAGGCTATTGGTTTGCTTTAGTTAATTTTATATCCATCCTCTTTGCTGAAGTTGTTTATGAGTTATAGAAGGTCTTTGGTAAAATTTTTGGGGTAGCTTATATATACTATCATATCATCTTCCAAAAGTGATACCTTAATTTATTCTATGCCAATTTGTATACCCTTAATCTACTTTTGTTGTATTATTGCTGTAGCTTGCACTTTGAGTATTATATTTAGTAAATAGAGGGGAGTGGTCACCTTTGTATTGTTTTAAATACAATAAGTATATGTCCATTTAATTTGATATTGGTTGTTGGTTTGCTGTATATTGCTTTCATTACGTTTAGGTATGGGCCTTGAATTCCTGATCTCTCTAATATATTTAATATGAAAGGGTTCTGTATTTTGTGAAATGCTTTTTCTGCATCTAAGGAGATGATCATGTGATTTTTTTCTTTGAGTTTGTTTATATAGTGTATTACATTAATGGATTTTCATATATTGAACCAACCTTGCATCCCTAAAGCCTATTTGATTGTGGAGAAAGATGGGTTCGATGTGTTCTTGGATTTGGTTTGAGAGAATTTTATTGAGTATTTTTCCTCAATATTCATAAGCAAAATTGGTCTGAAGTCCTCTTTCTTTGTTGGGTCCTTGTGTGGTTTAGGTATCAGAGTAATTGTGGCTTCATAAAATGAATTAGATAATGTTATTTCTGTTTTAGTTTTATGAAATAGTTTAATAAATAATGACATTAGGTTTTCCTTTTTATTTTTATTATTAGATATATTTCTTTACTTGCATCCTTCCCGGTTTCCTGACCATAAGCCCCCATCACCTACCCTCCCACTCCCCTACACGGATATTCCCCCCATAGGTATCCCTTACTGCCCCCCATATTCCCCTGCACTGGGATCCAACCTTGGCAGGACCAAGGGCTTCCCCATCCACTGGTGCCCCAACAAGACTATTCTCTGCTACATATGCAGTTGGAGCTCTGTGTCAGTCCATGTATAGTCTTTTGGTAGTGGTTTAGTCCCTGGAAGCTCTGGTTGGTTGGCATTGTTGTTCTTATGGGGTTGCAAGCTCCTTCAACTCTTTCAATACTTCTTCTAATTCCCCCCAAGGGGGTCCTCTTCTCAGTTCAGTGGTTTGCTGCTAGTATTGACCTCTGTATTGGACATGTTCTGGATGTGTCTCTCAAGAGAGATCTATATCCGGTCCGTTTCAGCATGTATTTTTCTAGCTTCGTCAATCTTAGTTTTGGTGGATATATATGCCACACGTGGGGCAGGCTCTGAATGGCTGATACTTCAGTTGCTGCTCTAAACTTTGATTAAATATCCCCTCCTATGGATTTTTCCCCTATTAAGAAGGATTGCGAGCATCTGCATTTTGGTCATCCTTCTTGAGCTTCCTGTGGCCTGTGGATTGCAACTTGGGTAATTCAAGGTTTTTGGCTAATATCCATTTATCAATGAGTATGCAACAAGTGTGTTTTTCTGTGATTGAATCACCTCACTCAGGAAGATATTTTCTAGTTCATTTCATTTGTCTATGAATTTCATCAAGTCATTGTTTTTGATAGCTGAGTAGTACTCCATTGTGTAGATATACCATATTTTTTTAATCCATTCCTCTGTTGAAGGGCATCTGGGTTCTTTCCAGCTCCTGGCTATTATAAATAAGGCTGCTATGAACATAGTGGAGCATGTGTCTTTGTTGTATGTTGGAGCATCTTTTGGGTATATGCCCAGAGAGACATAGCTGAGTCTTCAGTTAGTAGAATGTCCAATTTTCTGAGGAACCTCTAGACTGATTTCCAGAGTGGTTGTACCAATTTGCAATACCACCAAGAATGGAGAAGTGTTCCTCTTTCTCCACATCCTCGCCAGCATCTGCTGTCACCTGAGTTTTTGATCTTAGCCATTCTCGCTTGTGTGAGGTGAAATCTCAGGGTTGTTTTGATTTGCATTTCCCTGATGACTAAGGATGCTGAACATTTCTTTTTGGCTAATCGATAACCCTCAGCTGAGACTGTTTTGTTCAGCTCTGTACCCCATTTTAAATAGGGTTATTTGGCTCTCTGGAGTCTAACTTCTTGAGTTCTTTGTATATTTTGGATATTAGCCCTCTATCAGATGTAGGACTGGTAAGATCTTTTCCCAATCTGTTGGTTGCCGTTTTGTCCTAATGACAGTGTCTTTTGCCTTACAGAAGCTTTGCAGTTTTCTGAATTTCCATTTATTGATTCTTGATCTTAGAGCATAAGCCCTTGGTGTTTTGTTCAGGAATTTTTCCGCAGTGCCCATGTGTTTGAAACTCTTCCCCACTTTTTCTTCTATTAGTTTAAGTGTATCTGGTTTGATGGGGAGGTCCTTGATCCACTTGGACTTAAGCTTTGTACATGGTGATAAGAATGGATGAATTCACATTCTTCTACATGCTGACCTCCAGTTGAATCAGCACTATTTGTTGAAAATACATCTCTGCCATTCTCATGTCAAATAAAATTGACTTTCAACCAAAAGTCATTAAAAAGATAAGGAAGGACACTTCATACACATCAAAGGAAAAATCCACCAAGATGAACTCTAAATCCTAAATATCTATAATCCAAATGTAAGGGCACATACATTCATAAAAGAAACCTTGCTAAAGCTTAAAGCACACATTGAACCTCACACAATAATAGCAGGAGATTTCAACACCCCATTCTCATCAATGGACAGATCACGGAAACAAATTAAACAGAGACATAGAGAAACTAACAGAAGTTATGAACCAAATGTATTTAACAGATATTTATAGAAGATTCCATTTGAAATCAAAAGGATATACTTTCTTCTCAGCATCTCATGGAACCTTCCAAAATTGACCATATAATTGGTCACAAAACAAGCCACAACAGATACAGGAAGATAGAAATAATCCCATACATCCTATCAGATCACCACATACTAAACTGGTCTTCAATAACAACAATAAAGACAGAAAGCCAACGTATACGTGGAAGTTGAACAATGCTCTACTCAGTGACAACTTGGTCAAGGAAGAAACAAAAAGAGAAAATAAAGGCTTCTTAGAATTTAATGAAAATGAAGATACAACATTCCCAAACTTGTAGGACACAATGAAAGTGGTACTAAGGGTAAAACTCACAGCTCTGAGTGCCTGCAAAAAGAAACAGGAAAGAGCATATGTCAGCAGGTTGACAGCAAACCTAAAAGCTCTACAACAAAAAGAAATAAATAAACTGAAGAGGAGTAGAAGGCAGGAAATAATCAAACTCAGGGCTGAAATCAACCAAGTAGAATCGAAAAGGACTATACAAAGAATCAACAAAACCAATAGCTGCTTCTTTGAGAAAATCAACAAGATAGATAAACCCTTAGCCAAACTAACCAGAGGGCACAGAGAGTGTATCCAAATTAACAAACTCACAAATAAAAAGGGAGATATAGCAACAGAATCTGAAGAAATTAAAAAAAAATCATCAAATCCTACTACAAACGCCTATATTCACCAAAACTGGAAAATCTGAGTGAAATGGACAATTTTCTAGACAGATACCAGATACCAAAGTTAAACAGAAACAAATAAACTATCTAAACAACCCCATATCCCCTAAAGAATTAGAAGCAATTATTAAAAGTCCTCCAATCAAAAAGAGCACAGTAACAGATGGGTTTAGTGCAGAATTCTATCAGACATTTATAGAAGACCTCATACCAATACTGTCCAAACTAATCCATAAAATAGAAACAGACAGAGCACTACCAAATTTCTTTATGAACCCTCAATTACTCTTATACCAAAACCACACAATTACCCAACAAAAAAAGAGAACTTCAGACCACTTTTCCTTATGAATATCGACACAAAAATACTCAATAAAATTCTTGTAAACTGAATCCAAGAACACATCAAAACGATCACCCATCATGATCACGTAGACTTCATATCAGGGATGCAAGGATGGTTTAATATGTGAAAATCCATCCATGTAATCCACTATATAAAGAACTCAAAGAAAAAAACCACATGATCATTTCATTAGAAGCTGAGAAATCATTTGACAAAATTCAACACCCCTTCATGATAACAGTCCTGGAAAGATCAGGAATTCATAACCCATATCTAAATATAGTAAAAGCAATATACAACAAACCAGTAGCTAACATCAAACTAAATTGAGAGAAACTTGAAGTAACCCCACTAAAATCAGGGATTAGACAAGGCTCCCCACTCTCTCCCTACTTATTCGTTATATTACTGGAAGTCCTAGAGCAATCAGACAGCAAAAGGAGGTCAAAGGGATAAAAATTGGTATGGAAGAAATCAAAATATCACTATTTGCAGATGATTGATACTATACCTAAGTGACCCCAAAAGTTCCACCAGAGAACTACTTAACCTGATAAACAACTTCAGCAAAGTGTCAGGGTATAAAATTAACTCAAACAAATCAGTAGCTTTTCTCTACTCAAAGATTAAACAGGCTGAGAAAGAAATTAGGGAAATGATATTCTTCACAATAGTCCCAAATAATATAAAATATCTTGGTGTAACTTTAACCAAGCATGTGGATGATCTATATGAGAAGAACTTCAAGTCTCTGAAGAAATAAATTGAAGAAGATCTCAGAAGATGGAATGATCTCCAATGCTCATGGACTGGCAGGATTAATATAGTAAAGATGGTCATTTTGCCAAAAGCAATCTACAGATTCAATGCAATCGCCTTCAAAATTCCTACTCAATTCTTTATAGAAGTGGAAAGCAATTTGCAAATTCATTTGGAATAACAAAAAACCCAGGATAGCAAAAACTATACTCAACAATAAAAGAACTTATGGGGGAATCACTGTCCCTGACTTCAAGCAGTATTACAGAGCAATAGTCATAAAAACTGTATGGTATTGGTACACAGACAGGCAGATAGAGCAGTGGAACAGAATCAAAGACTCAGAAAATAATCCACACTTATTGTCACTTGATCTTTGACAAAGGAGCTAAAGCCATCCAATGGAAGAAAGATAGCATTTTCAAAAATTGGTGCTGGTTCAACTGGAGGTCAGCATGCAGAAGAATGCAAATAGATCCATTCTTATCACCATGTACAAAGCTTAAGTCCAAGTGGATCAAGGACCTCCCCATCAAACCAGATACACTCAAATTAATAGAAGAAAAAGTGTGGGGGGGAAGAATCTCGAATTTTCCTGAACAAAACACCAATGGTTTATGCTCTAAGATCAAGAGTCAACAAATGGAAATTCAGAAAACTGCAAAGCTTCTGTAAGGCAAAAGACACTGTCATCAGGACAAAACGGCAACCAACAGACTGGGAAAAGATCTTTACCAATCCTACATCTGATAGAGGGTTAATATCCAAAATATACAAGAAATCAAGAAGTTAGACTCCAGAGAGACAAATAACCCTATAAAAATGGGGTACAGAGCTAAACAAAACATTCTCAGCGGAGGATTATCGAATCCAAAAAGCACCTAAAGTAATGTTTAACATCCTTAGTCATCAGGGAAATGCAAATCAAAACAACCCTGAGATTCCATGTCATACTTGTCAGAATGGCTAAGTTAAAAAACATCTTTTGAAAATCCCATAAGCTACAGAGTGAGAATCGAAAGATTTAGCTCCCAACAATGTTAAGTATTTAAGAATAACCTTCCAGAGAACATTAGTAGGTTTCCAAACAAATTGGAGCTACATGAGACGAAAGAAAACATTTCAATAATATGTAAGACAGGAAATGTGAGGAAAAAGAAGTAAAAAAGAATACGTGAACCATATAACATGTGAATGGGAGGGTAAAAAATCAGTGGAAGTAACTGAGAGTATAGCATCTCCCAAGGCTAGGTTGGGGCACTCTAATAGGATTAAAAATCACTGAGAAGAGCTAAACAAAGAATTCACAGCAGAGGAATGCCAAATGGCTGAGAAACACCTAAAGAAATGTTCAACATCTTTAGTCATAAGGGAAATGCAAATCAAAACAACCCTGAGATTTCACCTCACACCAGTGAGAATGGTTAAGATCAAAAACTCAGAGCAGCTCTCTGCTCCCAGGCCCCCTGGAGGGAGTTCTCGCAGCCTGGTCAGGCGGGCACTCCTGAGGCAGCAGGCGGAGGAGACCACCAACGCCGCCCCACCTCTGCCCGTCCCTGGCCCAGGAGGATACTGTATTC
>NC_046155.1:198206300-198377089 GCF_011064425.1 Rattus rattus | reverse complement strand
AAGTCTTCATCTGATACAGTTTGAAATGATACCACACTAGAGAATAAAGCCAGTGAGCCTCAGAACCTGTCCTTTCTCAGGTCCCTGTTGTCAAAGATCGATCTGTGAGTTGTCTGACACGTATCCCGGTTTATTTTTTTATAATGAATCATAGAAATCCTGCTTGGAAGGAAAAATGGAATTTTAAATTCTGTCTGTATGAAAGGCTTGGAGCTATTTTAGTACTGTAATATAATTTATCATTTTGAAATGAGCCATTTATCTCAATGGCTATGATCTATAGCCTGCTCTGGGACTCACATGTCAGGTGTCATGTTAAAATTGGCTGTGGCTACATATACAGCCACCCAATTAGACAAGATGGATGAAGCAAAAAAGTGCAGGCCAACAGGAACTGGATGTAGAGCTCTCCTGAGAGACACAGCAAGAATACAGCAAATACATAGGCGAATGCCAGCAGCAAACCACTGAACTGAGAATGAGACCCCCGTTGAAGGAATCAGAGAAAGGACTGGAAGAGCTTGAAGGGGCTTGAGACCCCATATGAACAACAATGCCAAGCAATCAGAGCTTCCAGGGACTAAGCCACTACCTAAAGACTATACATGGACTGACCCTGAGCTCTGACCTCATAGGTAGCATTGAATATCCTAGTAAGATCACCAGTGTAAGGGGAAGCCCTGGGTCCTGCTAAGACTGAACCCCCAGTGAACGTGATTGTTGGGGGGAGGGCAGTAATGGGGGGAGGATGGGGAGGGGAACACCCATATAGAAGGGGAGAGGGGGGATGATGTTGGCCCGGAAACCAGGAAAGGAATAACATTTAAATGTAAATAAGAAATACTCAAGTTAATAAAAAGTAAAATAAAAAAAAGAGAGATAAGATTATTAAATTCCTAAAAAAAAAAAAAAAAAAAGGAAAAAAAAAAGGAAAAAATAAAAAAAGAAAATTGGCTGTGGCTTCAGGTTTACGTCCTGAAGAATAAACACTGAAGCGCTCTTGCAAAAAGTCTCTGCAGACTTAGGACTACTTTCAAGAGATAGCTCTTCTGTTTGAATAGCTCAGTGCAGTGTGACCATTTGGAATTAAGTTCTATGAATTTGTACTGAAGTGCCAAACTCAACACAAGCTGTCTTCCTTAGTGGTCTTTTCTAGAGTCTGTATTTTGATCTTTTTAAAAAAGTAAGTTTCAGAAATGTCAACTGCTTTAAACATTTTAAAAAGTAGATATTAAAAAGTTTGAAGAGAACTGAAGATTCGGGTCAATGATAAAGATGTTCCCTAACATTACATGAATACAGCTGTATTCAATCTCTATTGTGTTAACCCATGCATGAGCACACACATGCACACACACACACACACACACACGCAACACACACGCACACACACACGCACACACGCACACAAATGCACATGCACATGCACACATGCACACATGCACACACTCTGGGATAACCTGGAATTTTAGTACCTGGGAAGCCGAAGCAGGAGGATTGCTGTAAATTTGATGCTACATAGTAAATTCCAGGCCAGTTTGAGTTGCAGAGCAAACATTCTCTCAGCAAGTACAAAAATAAAAGAAAAAGGAATGAAGGAAAGGAAGGGGGAGGGAAGGAGGGAGAAAGAGATGGAGTCAGAAGGGAGAGAAGGGGGAAGGGAGGGAGAGAGGGAGAGGGGAAGGAAGGAAGTCAATGAGAGATTTCATGTATTTAACAAATACTAGATTATACCCGGTGTGGGCTTGTGGCCATTGGACAAATCTTTGGCTGTGAAAGTTTAAGGAATGAAAGCTATTGTGCGTCAACTTTGATTTTTATGCATTGTATTAGCTTTAATTAGTGGACATCCTGCCTCTTTTAAGCTGGATTTTTGCCCTGGCTTCTTTCCTTCCTTCCTCCCTCCCTCCCTCTGCCCCACCCAATTTTCCCTTCCTAGATCATTGCCAGGGTTAATGCTGGCTCTGGTTTAGTTTCTGCCTCTAAGCTAGGAAACTCTGAGAACTACTTTCAATGTGGAAAAAAAAAAAAAAAACAGACACAGAAAAAAAATTGGCAGAAGTCAAATCACTTCATTCCCTTGGCCCTTAATTAAGGGAATTGCAGAAGTGTTAATTTAATTACATTTAAACACCTTGTTGAAATTCGAAGCCTATTAGCTTCAGGCACACCACATATCTGTGATATGAGTCCAAAGACCTTGTTTCAATTTTATAAACAAATGCTTGATCTGTCTGGAGCCTTATATTAAAATATAGTTCTGGTTTATTTCACTGGGTTCACTATATAGTAACTGACACCATAAATACTTATGAACCATGGTCCATAATTTTATTATTTAATAAATTAGGTCTCTACTTAGTAAAATACATTATTTATTCAGTTACCAGCTACAGACATGAGGTACTTCCATGTTGCACGTACATACATGTAGGAAAATACCAGTATACACAAAATAAATAAATCTTTAAAGCAAATAACAAAAGAGTGTTTGGTAGAGGGCTGGGAATAGGGCTCAGTCAGTAAAGGATATACCTCAAAAACATGAGGAACTGAATTCAGATCCCCAGCACCCATGTAAAAACCCAGATGTGGCACTATGTATCATCCTAGCCTAGGGAAATACAAAGATAGGTAGGTCCCTAGAGGTCATTGGCCAACCAGCCTATCTGAATCAGTGTGCTCCAGGTTCAGTGAGGGATCCTGTCTCAAAATAATGAGAGGGAGGGGTAATGGAAGGAAGCATCGGATGTTGGCCTTTAGCCTCTATATGTGTGCACACTTGTGCATATGCACGCTTATGCACATGCACTGGAGTACACATAAACATTCCTATACTACATACATTCTGAAAGAAAAATAAAAGGAAGGAAAGAAGCAAGGAAGGAAAGATGGAGCATTCAGGAACTAGTGGAGAGCTCGTTCATAAATCCGTGTTCAGAGGACCAGATTTCGAATAAGCTGGCCTAGCTGCCAACCAGTGGTAAGGCCCAGGCACCATCCATCCCCAGTGGGGGGCCTCTGGACTCATCCAGTACTGTGCCATGGCTTAAGATACGTCCCCTTTCACCAGCTGACTGTAGGGTGCTCGCTCACTCCGTTGGTGAAGCAGGTGAACCTGATTCATGCTGGGGCAGGAACCCAGCTTGTCAGTCACTGAAATACTATCTAGATACTTTGTGTCTCTGTCTTTCTGCCTCTAGTTTAACTGCCTTTGAGCCAGGTGACATTTGGCAGGATGTCAAGGCAATGCTCGATTTCCACAGACAGAGGCAAGTTTGAATAAAGGATAAAAATAAATAATATTTGAATTCTGAATCCAAATACTCTCACAGGAGAGGGCTTTGGGTTTTGGTTTGTTGTTGTTGTTGGTTGGTTGGTTTTGTGTATGTGTGTGTGTGTGTGTTGTTGTTGTTGTTGTTGCTATTGTTTTTAACTAGGGAGAACTTTGTCTGAGGACAGGTGAGTCCCCTGTACCACAGAAGAATTTTCTTAGGACCAAGATCACATTATTTTCCAGATGGTGGGCTCAAGTCCACAACTCTACCTCAACCCTAGGATGCAGGGACCACTGTTAGTCACTGTCTCCACACACTTTCCATGAAGGGAATCATGGAGATGCTGAAATACTCACCTATGATCACTGTTAGTGCTGGGGCCTAGTCTTGTAGCTCTGTTCCCAGTAACTCTATGGAGTAGGTCAGATGGAGAACATGTCTGCAGTTCACATGGGTGCACTGAGATTCCATTGAAAATGAGACAGTCCCCTATAACTGTTGTGGGCTCTGAGAGCTTTATATGTTTTTATTTCTTCATGTGCTAATTCCTGTGTTTGTATTAATAGTACACTATGTGCTTTTTCTTTCTCCTCAAATGTGTGTGTGTGTGTCTTAAAAATAGGTGAAGAAGGAAAAGAAGAGGAAGGAAGGGCAAAATAAAGGTGAATAAAGGTTGGTTCAGTCAATCAATGATTGGGGAAAGGGACAAGTCAGTCCCCAAACCCCTCTTTCTGCCTCAAGCTGATTCCCTAGCTGTGACTGATCTGTCTTGGTATCAACCCCATACCTGGCAGAACATCTGTGCTTTTGGCTACTTCCAGGAAGTCTCAGAGGCTGATGAACCTTTATTGTTGTTTTGTTTCCAGAGACCCCTACACCTCCACAAGCATCTCTAGTTTTAAGGTCCCCTTTTGGAAGTAGTTAGAATTGTACCTGTCTACCTGGGAACTCCTCTCTGTAATCCCTTCGTCAGAGATTAACGATGAGAGTGAATATGAAAGTTTAGAAAAAGCCCTTTGGGTCCATATTAAGACCAAAAATCTTACAGAAATAATTTTTAGTTAGGCCCATACTTGAGCTTGTGTCCGGAAATTAAAGTCTAAAACCTCAGTGCCCAGAGTAGAGAGGTTGCACGTCGTCTAAATCTTTCCCACCACAGCAGCCCCCAAATAATTCACAGCTGCCAAATCTAGCTAAATCTTTGTATATGCGGGTATGTGGACATTTTGAGATGTGTAAGTGTGCAAGTATGTATTTGTGGAGCTAGAGCTCAAACTTGGGTTTTTATCTCAGTGCTGGGACTGCAAGCAGGCATCATTAAGTCCAGCATTTTTTTAAAAATGGGTTCTTGGTTGAACTCGGGACTTTATGCTTCCAAGACAAGCATTTCACTGAACCATCTCTACAGCTCATAGCTGCTGATTCTTACATTCAAACACCCTTCCTCACAAGTTTCCCACCAAATACTCAAGAAAGGTTTTAATGAAGTCTTCCTGTGCTGCCCTTTGAAGTAAGGAGATTATTCATCCATTTGACCAACTCTTACCAAGGGTGGGCCACAGGTCATCCCTGTGCAAGGTACTCAGAGAACACACAGCTGGTAGACTTGACTCTTATCCACCAACCACTGGCAGTGATGTTGAATTTTCAGGATGATTAGCAGAGTCAAACTTTGGTCGTTCTTCTTCCCTTGGTCTTGGTCATGCCAACGTGGTTGGAATGTCTTGGATTGTATTAAAAAACATGACATAAAATTGGACTTTAAAGAATGGGACCATAAAACTGAGAGGACATGGAAAGGTATTCTGGGCCAGCACAGGGAGGCAAACAAGACTTCAAGGGTACAGGCAGCTGATGTTCTAATTTGACTAACCAGTCCTCCTGAGAAGCAGAACATCGAAATGATGGCCAAACTTTCCAAACTGGATATCTGGTCAAAGATGGAGAGCTTAGTCTGATCTCTATCTTTGTCCTTCTCTCTCTCTCTATCTGAAAATATATAAATAAGAAAAAGGGGGAAGAAAAGAGGTTAGTTCAGGCAACAAATGGGTGGGGATAAGATTGTTCTTTGGGGGATAAGGCAGTGCTATCACAGTCCCTGGGAGAACAGTTCACAGATTCTTTCTGCCCATCCTTAACACCCTCCATTTTCCAAGTTGCTCTTCTTTGACCCCTCCTTGGGGGGAGTATTTTTCATCTCTTTGGTAGCCTTGCTGTTTGCTTGCTCACTAAGTGATTTATTCATGGAGGCTGCCTCCAAGACAATGTGGGTTGAAAACCAAATGCAAATTACTAGAGAGCAGCCAGGAGAAACACAAACCAACAGTCTCTAAGCCTGTGCATACATCTGGGTAATGCAAGGTGTCCTGCCTTAGCTCAAAGTGGTGCCCAGGAGGTCCCCCCAAGGACATGTAGGGAACTGGGGGCAAAGCCTCTTGATGCTACCTCTTTGCTTTTTAAATTAAAGATCACATGAACTCAGGTTTTAGAAGGGAATCTCTGTTAGTTCTTAAAGTGAACCACACCTTTGCTCTCTTCCAATTAGGTTCCTACTACCTCAGATTCATAGTGTCCACCCCATGACCCACCCACACCTTCCAGATCTTTTCTGGTACAAGAGAGTTAAGGTGATTTGTTGAAGAAACTTCTGGAGATGCAATTCTACTTGGCACTGGGAGCATGTGTTTGGCTTTTGCCAGTTCAGGCATAGTGTGGGAAAGGCCCATTTAATGGTGTGAGTTCATGCTCTGCTTTTTTCCCTGGGAGAGAACATGTGGAAACATAACTCAGAAGGTAGTTTTGACAATAGCTGGTTCCTTTGTCAGGTTTGATGTGTGCTGTAGTGGGAATTCAGATCGTGGTAGGTGGGTGACCTTAGAGAAGTCACAGCCCTCTTCAGCCTGTATTTGTTCATTCAACATAGAGACATGTAGCAACTCATTCTCTTAAACATTAAAGACATAGAAATAAATGCTATCAAAGATTCTTATTTTAAAGTCTTGATCCCCACAGATGAGATACTGAAGGGCAGCAAAACCTTTAGCTGATGACAGGGAGGGCTTCCAGTCTTTGGGGATGCCCCCTTGAAGGGCACAGGGTAACTCCTTTTCTTTTCTTTTACTTCCTGGCCATGAGAAAAGCACTTCACTATGATGTGTTCATCTGCATAGTACTAACAGAGACTTGTAAACAGTGACTCTACACATCATAAGCTGAACACTGGAAGTACGACCGAATCTAAGTCTTTCATGGAGAAAGACTTCACAGGTATTCAACTGAGTGAGAGGAAGTTGATTTAAAAGGGAAAGACCAAGTAGTCAGGAGAGGCTTCTCAGAAAAGGGGTCTCAATTGAGCTAAAAACAGCCAACATGAAGCAGCAAGCTACAACAAAATCTAGACCAAGAGCAGTTGGGTTAAGAGAGAGCATCTAGTGTAGATCTCTCTCTCTCTCTCTCTCTCTCTCTCTCTCTCTCTCTCTCTCTCTCTCTCTCTCTCTCTCCCTCTCTCTCTCATTTACAAGGGACCCTGCCTTGATACTGGACACTGGATTCTAGAAATAGGGGCAAGACTCCCGTACTGTCAGAACAAAATCTTATTATTCACAGATGCACATGACCTGAACCCTCCATTCATGTTGCTTCTCCATGCTCCTTTTGCCATGGAAAATATTTGGAGGCAGAATCAGTAATGTTTACTAATGGACTTGGATGTTGGAGTTGAGAGAATGATTGGCATTTAAAATGCTTTCTAATCTGGTACTCCACAAAAAGGTGTGTGAATTGATAGTCCAGGTAAGGCCTGATGACTTAAAAGTCCTACTTTGAGCAGGGAAGGTTGATGACTTAAAGATATCCATGGCAAGAGGCATGGAAAACAGTTAGGTATGACAGTTGGGGTTTAGGAGCAAGGTCCAAAACTGGAGGCACACCTGGAAAAACTTCCCTTGGCAAATGCAAGGTCTCGTCTATGCTAAGACTAACGTCTCTACTAGAGATTGCTGTACAGGCTTTCCTCCTCACCTGAATAGCAGAATCCCTTGCAGCTACTGTTAAATTCAGGTTCCTTGTTTCTTTCATGTGAAATCTTGTGATCCAATAGATAGGTAGACGGATGAGAACATAGATAATAGATTGATACTTCAGCATGCATCCAATGTGCACATCTTATTTTAAAAAATTTAGCATGCTTCCAGAGTTGAGCTTTGTTGTGATGGTTGATATCATGGCAACCTCTGTGGTTGAGATAATGGCAAGAGAACCACTGGTCCTGACTTCTCTGAGCTGATGGTTCTGAATGTCTGCCTCCAAGCATGATGAGGAAAAACAATCCCGTTTGTATAAGACAGCACAGTTGGGTTCTTTGTTACTCTTTGGCTATGCTGCGGCTTCAGAGCAACTCCCCAAAAGCATACTCAGTTGCAAGGCAATTATGATGGGAGGCAGGGCCTGATGGAATTTATATAGGGAAAAGGCTGTACCCCTGTGAAACAATTAGTGCTAAGTATGAAACGGATTTGAGCCTACAAGTTTGCCTTCTTATTCTCTCATCCATGATGTCTGCAGCCATGGTATAACATAAAAGACTTCCAGGAAACATGCCCTTGCCTGCGGAACTTTGAGTTAAAGAAACTTACCTTGTTTATAAATGGCCCCATCTTTGATATTTTGTTATAGCATCATGATATAAATTAAAAGTTACTGGATACATGTATTATTAACATATACATTTTAAACAAAAAAAAATAAACCAATATCCTTAGGGAAGAACAACTTAGATAAATATTTCCTTAACTCAAGCTGAATGTCTTAGGGTTTCCATTACTGTGAAAAAGACACCATGACTGAGGCAATTCTTATAAAGAAAACATTTAATTGGGGTTGGTTTCAGAGGTTCAGTCCATTAACATCATGGTGGGAAATAGGCAGACTTGGTGCTGGAGGAGCCAAGAGTTTTACATCTTAATCCAAAGGTGTAATCTGTCTTCTGCAGGCAGCCAGAAGGAGGGTCTCTTTCACACTGGGTGAAGCTTAAGCATAGAGACCTCTAAGCCCACACACACACAGTGGCTTACTTCCTCCAACAAGGCCACAACTTCTAACAGTGCCATTCCCTATGGGCCAAGCATTCAAACACCTGGGTCTATTCAAAACCACCACACTGACCAAGACAAATTCCATTAAATCTCATGTCCTTAAAAATGTACAACTTGGGTTAGTGGTGGTTAGAGACATAACTCAGCAATTAAGAGTGCTAGTTGATTTTTTTGGAGAACCCAAGTTCCCAGCATGCATGTCAGTTGACTCACAACTACCTGTAACCCTAGCTTCTGGGGCCCGACACTCTGTACTCGATTTTGAAGGCACCTGCACTTACAGATGCACAGAACTCTATGCAGACAGGCACAATACGCAAAATAAATCATAATCTTTTTAAAATCTTCCAACTCTGTGTATATGCATCATATTTGAATTTTCAGCCTTTCAAATAATTAACATGATGGTTTACAGCCAATCATGGCATTCTTGTACACTTTTAAATTTATTTTTTAGATGGTTAGTCTTACTGTTGCCTAGATTGGCCTTATATCTAATTATTCTCTGGTATCAACCACTTGAGTAGCTGGGCTTACAGGTGTGTCCCACCATGCCTTGGCATTCACATTTATCTAAACATTTTTACTAATTCTGGTAAAGTTATAATGAGTGTGTTCTGATATTGGTAGTGAGCTAGGTCAGGTTTTCTTACACATTTCTGTCAAAATCACAACCTAAACACCAGTTTTGCATTTTTTACCTCCAGATCCTGTGCACTTCAAACATTAATTTCACTTAACGAAGGAAAATATATCACAACAAGATACCTCCAAAAGTTAGCCTGGAAATAATAACATGGACTTGATGGTTTTCATCACCTCTGTGTTTAGTTCTATATGATCCCCTCCACAAGGGGACAGACTTTGTAACCCATGGGATTCAGGGTTTTGAGGTTGCAGCTCATGAGCAAAGCATGTCTCACTATCAGCTGAGGAGGGTGCGCAGGAATGAGGTCAGTTCTCCAGAGCCAAGGAATCCTAAACCTTGTTTGGGGTTATTATGACATGAAGGAGGAGCTTACATTCTGTGGCCTTCAGAAGGATGCCATTTTGGAAGCCATGTTGCAAACTGGAAGTTCTACCTGGCTTCCTGAATGACCTCGTAGGCTTTGGCTGTGCTTCAGCTCTCTGAAGACACTGCTCAAATGTGTCTTTCTTGCCTTAAAGATGCTCTGATGCTGTCAGATTTAATCCTGAGCTGTAGTTCTTGGGGGTCATACCACATGCCAGTCCCCTTCCGTGACTCTTTAGAAACTCCCCAATATGGGATTATAGCATTTCACATTCTATCAGCACCACTCTGTCTAACTTGGCTGCACTTCTGCTGCTTGGACACTGTCCCCTCTTGAATCTTCCCAGCAAGTTCTCCACATTAGCTGAGGCCTCCCGGAAGGGTATTGTCTGTATTCTGCCTTGTCTTAGTGGGGAAGGTAAAGACATCGTGGAGGTAGAGCTGGTGCAACCTTTGTTCTAACACCTCACCATTTGAACTTTTGTGTAGATTGTCAGTATTACATTTCATAATTGTATTTCACCCAAATCGGAAGGAGATACTCTATAGGTAGCTGGAAAATTGACATTATATTTCTTGTCCCTTTTGAGGCAAAATATCAATTTATAATTGTTATTTCTTCCTGTTATAAAATTTCAACCAAAACAATGTATGTTCTTCCTGGAACACTAGTTAGTTTTTGCTCTCTCCCACATGTGTAAGTACTATGAGTTCCTTCTTTGTTTTTCCAGTAAGTTGTATATGTGGTGCTTTGTCCTTATGTACTTTGCCATTAGTCACACATGGATTATTTATCAACACCAAATTTATAGAACTCCCTAGCTAGTAACTACCACCACCACCAGCAGCAGCAGCAGTAGCAGCACCACCATCACCACCACCACCATCACACTATCTACTACTATAACCACCACCACCATCACACTATCTACTACTAAAACCACCACCACCATGATGTCCCACTGTGTCCCAAACTCCCCGAAAGAGATCTTCCAAAAGCTATCTATTTTACTTTTTTCAACATGAGAAACCAGGGTCACATATCTTTAGGGACAATTGTAGCCCTCTATGGTGCTGTTTGCTTGAGGACCTGTCACTCCATTCCTATGGAGTCCTTGACTTTCTTCATCCTCTCTTTCTTCTGGCTGTATACTTGAACAGTCACACTGGGACCCTCTTGCTTCTCCATCTCATCCTCTGCTCCCCTGTGCGGAGGCTAATGGGGGCCCTATGAAGAGGACGAAGTCCTTTTTATGCCTCAGTTTCACTCAATAGAACAGATGACAACACATGAAAGGTTCTGTTTCCAGACCTTAGAAGAATGCAGTGGTGTGTGTGTGTGTGTGTGTGTGTGTGTGTGTGTGTTTATTAACACTGTAACAAGAAAGTATGTTTATTATTCTGATATTTGGAATCCAGAGAAACTTTGTCCAATATAACAGTAAGAAGTACAGCAATCCATTCCCATTCCCACCCACTAGAGTCTCCCAAAGCCACAATAGCACTAAAAGAAACCCCAATTTAGTGAAGCCCCAGGGACACATACTTAACACAGGTGAAGGGAAGGAAAACAAGCACAGAGAAAACTGGAGATATGTGTAGATGCTTCAGAGGACCTTGAGGCTGATGGTGTTGCTTCCTGTAAATTCTCATTCTATTTCAGAGCAAAGAAATGCCTTCCTTCTCTTGGACACGAGGTGGCGACAGCTTTCTTTTATTAACGGTCCAGCTGAGGTGCAAAGAAGAAAAGGAGAGAGAGCAGGGAGAAAAGGAAGAGAAGAGGAGGGTGAGGAGGAGGAGCAGGAGCAGGAGCAGGAGGAGGAAGATGTCATGATAGTGATAAGAAGAGGGGGGTAGACTAGCTGGATGGAGAACAGCCCAAACAACCACCACAATCACAACCACAACCACAAAGGCATGTTCATCAGGCCCTTGGTAGGACACTGGTAGGGGTGGGTGACTGACTGGCTCTAGCAAGTCCATCTGGACACATGCATCCAGTCAGTCCCAAATAACTTTGCTGTTATCTGAGGGACAGGGAAGTGTGTTTCATCAGAACAAGCAGGAAGGAGGCGCTGTGCATGGTAAATGGTGTCTCTGTGGAGCTGAGACTGCCTTGTGGTGGTTGGTGACTCCTTTGGCATAAACACCTTCATCACGGACAATTTCAAAGGACAAATGGCTTAATACTCTGTTGTATAGTTTCAGAGTAACCACCAACTTCAATATGCTAGTACAAGCCAGCTCCAGCACACCCCATGGAACTCCTCATGTTCAGACAATTGCCAGCTACATCCATGGCATCAGACATGCCTCTCTGGTTCTGTGAGTGTCATATTTTATTTACTTTAAAGGTTATTCATTCAAGATTGGCAGAATCCCTATGAGGATCAGTGACAGAATAGGTCTCAATAGTACATTCTCAGTCTCAGTGACACCAGAAAGCAGAGAGCAGAAAGAACACTTGATTAGTTAATATTTAAATGAAAAATTATTGCATAGGTAACTCTTGGAACTAGAGCACATATTCTCATGTGCCTTCACTATATAACTTTTATAAGTAAATGAAAAAAATCATTTATACTTTTCTAGAGAAGTTAAAGTGTGCCTGCTTTTTTGGTCCCTTGCCCCATACATAACTAGAACAGTCCATCAAAAACTACTTACTTGACTGAAAGTTCTAGAAAGTGTGAAAACATTGCTACATGGAAAGTGGTCTTCCCTGTACACTGGTTTGCAGAAGACCTGACCCAGAGAGCAAGAGGAGCCAGCAGACCCGAGAAGAAGGAAGCAGGTGTCATCCCAGCATCCCAGCATCTCGTTGGGCTGTCTGTCTATACTGTCACCATGATCTGGTCCAGAGTTTTCCGCTTGAGGTCAGGCACTGTGGCACCTCTGCTAGGGTACCCCACAGGAAGCAGCACTAGCAGCTTCTCATGTGAGGGGCGGCCCAGGAGCACCCTCAGACGAGGACCACAGTTGAGGGGAGTTGTAGTGACCGTCACCAGCCCTGCATTCTGAAACAAGAGAGAACAAACGAGCACTTTAAAGTCAGGCAAAACCACAGCTCTTCTCCCAGCCTGGGGGCCATTTCAGTTTTCCCTGATGTCAGGCAGCAAAGAAGCTTTGCTTCAGGTCATGTATTGTGAACCTTGTCTGTGTCCCTTAACCTGCTGCCTTCCTTTACACAATCAAATGGAAACATACGGAAGAACTTGCCTTATTTTCCAATGATGCTCAAGCCATGGGAACGGCTGTTTTAGAGAAATGAGGTTGAAGAATGTAACCATTGTTAAAGGATGAGGAAGACAAGCTTTTAGCTTCAGGGGCTACTCTGTACCTTTTATCTGACATAACAGCAATAGCGGTCCAGCAGTACTGTGTTCAGTCTAAGTCCACTATAATTTTCCTGACAGATTTTTTTTTTTACAGAATTCCATTTACCTATCTGACTCTATTTAGTTATTAATAGCTGTAATAGTAACATTTGAACCCATATAATTATAGGGCTTTGGAGTGAGTTACTACAGGCTCTCCCGAGGACTTATGCATATCATCATGTATCTTCTTCCATAAAAGGCATAGGGAGAACATGCCATCAGTAAGATACTTGCCTTGTAAGCACATGGCTGAATTCAACACCTTCACCCCACCCCGAACTCATATTAAAGTGATACAAATCACGGCATGGTGCCAACACTTGTGGAGGAAGTAGATGCATCTCTGCCCTCTAACCCCTACCTGTTTCCCTCCTATCCGTGCTTCCCCAGTCACCTGGCCACCTTGGAGCCGGAGCCAGGAGGAAGGCCAGGAGCTTTAGGCATGGCCAGGACAGCCCAATGTGTCACTGTGCTGGGGATCAGGCTCCAGGAACCTTTTTCTCTCATACCTCAGTCACAACCTACCTTGGAATTCTGGGAAACCATAAGGCAGCAAAGCTCACCAGGAAAGTTAGACTGCCCCACCCTTTTCAGAGGCCAAGAGCATTGTGGGAAGGAGGCTGGCTTACCCTGCTTCTCCTAAACTCTATATCATCTGTAATGCTCTCTGGTCTGACACTGGCAGTCTCTGGTCTCTGGTTCACCTTCATTTATCTGCCTACATTGTAAGGAGGGAAAGCAAAAGCCAGCTTCTTCAGGATGGTTTGAGAAGCAGCAGTAGCTATATGAATGGTGTTAGGTACATCTTATTGCACGCACGCATGCACGAATGCATGCACACACGCACATAGAATTGACCCCTCAAGCAGGACCATTCTCTCTTGCAATACTGCTTGTTGCGTTAATTTGTATGTTTAGCATCATCACTCCCTCCTTCCTCACCTGAACCCTAAGTCTCTGTCAGATAAACTGTTTATAAGTTAACTAATCCCCACTGTGTCCCAGAGATGGCACAGGGTTTGCGAGGCAGAACTCAACTGCTCTGTCTCACATTTGTGTTGCTCTGGCATCTCAATATAAGAGTTTGTAAGCACATGGCCATCTTTCTGAGACAGCACAGCAGAGTAAGCCTCTCAGGAAGGGCACTACGAGGCTGGTGACTGTTTAATTACCCCGCCAGCTTGGAAAGGAGCAGTGTACACATGAAGGGAGTGCATCTCTGAGACTTCCAGCTTCTGGCTTTCTTCTCTTGTGGCTGCTTAGACCCTCAAGCGACATGCTATTATGGAAGAAAGCAATCACAGCAGTTCTTGTGACTCTGAGCTGTTACAAGTGAATGTCTAGGGAGAATTTCAGCTTGCATAAACATGTTATCTACTAATCCAGGTTTCTTGGGGCTGTTATCACATCAGACTTACCTTTCTGAGGAACTCAGCTCTAGGTAAACAATTCCCCAGTGACTCCCAGTTGGAAACTTAGCTGAAGCTTTCCACTAAAGTTACTCTTGGTCCCCATCTCCCTTGTCTCCCTTGTGTGTGGTGTACCTGCAGTGCAGCCAGCAGGATGCCACAGGCAATGGACACACTGATCTCGTTGTAGTAGTGGACCTTTTTCTTCCCGTTTACCGCAAAACCATGGACTTGTTTGAAAATGAGGATCAGAACAGGAGCGGTGTCCAAGTACTCCTTAATCCAGTTGGTTCTTTGGGAAAAGAGTACAAAGAATATTCAGGAAAATATTTACTCTGAATTTGGAAGGGTTTTTCCTCCCTTATTAAAAAACTACCTTAGCTTATCTACCATTTTTAAATACACATTTCCTTGTCTTTTTCTACTTAGGTTGAAAAAGACTAGAATTTTAATTTCTTGCCATGTTTATCTTTTTCTATAAGGTTAATGAAATTAAACATACAGTAATGTGTGCCCATCATGGAAAAGCAGGCAAAATGCTGAAGGAGAAAGACAGATGTAAGAGTCTCTTTTATTCTCCTGTACTGATCATCTCCAATTATTTATTGCTTCCATCTGTTTACCTGGGTGTACTCCTGGAAGCTTCTAGATTTTGTACAATCTTATCCAGGCCTACAGTGTTTTTAGCCTCTGAGACTTACTACTGGTTAAGCTCTCCCCTTCCAGTTCTCTCTAACCTCTGACTGGCTGGTTCAACTCAGCTTTTCCAGTGCAAACACTTCTCCATGTTGATTCACCCTAGCTTCTCTCTGTTTGGCCTCAAACTATCTCTGGCAATCTGTTCTAATCTGCTGGCTCCTTCTTATTCTCTGGCTTGTTCTGTTTTTGCTTGTGTTTAGCTTGTTCTCTCTCTACAGCCTGTCTCTATACAACTGTTCCAATAAAACTGCCTCCTCCCCACCCTCTCTTTGCACTGCTCTCTCCTAAGTAACCTCTTTCCTCTCTGTTCTCATGAGAGTTGGGCACGTCCCATTCCGTCAAATCTTACTCTGGTTTGTCACTTTGTCTGTCACTCAATTAGACATCACTTCCAAACATTGATGCATCTTTCCATAAACTAACTTTACCTTCATTGTTTGGGACCACAGGTGTGTACTAAGGGCACAATTGTATTCCAGCCAGAGAGATTAAAGGTGTATGCTAAAGTTGAGCCATACCTACAACTAGAAACAGCTCTCTTTTTAAAGTAAATAACACAATCTCAGAGTTCACAGTGTGATCAAATATCCTACAACAGAAGGATTCTGTAGCCTTAGATCACCAAGTTGGTGTTCGGCAAAATGAAGCCTGCTGAGTACTACTAATGCATCAGATAACAAGTACATCAGACCACTCCAAAAGCAAAGTTGGTTTTGAAAAGGAACATTGAAAAAGACCATTGGAAACCACAAAAATGGCCTCCAGTTTGGCAATGAAGATAAAGAAGGAGAGTTGGGGAGAGGCACCCAGGAAGAAAGAATGGGTGAGTGTAGCCAGTTGGGAAAGATGACATGTGACAGCTCAGGTTGGAGGGCATGCGGGGACATGGGTGGGCTGGAAGGTGCATGCAGATTTTGCAGGGTCCTGGCTCTAACATGGTAAATGATGAAGGGTTCACCTTGCGCTGAGCAGCAGCATCATGTGATCAGATTCATTTCAAAAAGCAAGGGCTGTGTTGGTGAGAATATCATCACCAAGAGTGGCAGTTAAGTACCAACTACAAAGTCATGATAACAGGAAGGGACCCAGACTCTGGACAATGGTTGTGGCCCAGATAGGAAGGTGGTCAAAGGAGGGCCAGGCTGGGGAGAACTGAGGCAAGAGATAAAAGGCTAGATGCAGTTGCTAGAACAAGGAAAGGGCAAGTGAAAGGTACAGTAATGGTGCCAAGGAGAATGAGCGGATGAAGAAATCCTAGTCATGGAACAAGGCAGGCTTCTGAGGAGAGTCAGTGGCCATTCATCTATCTACTGATAACTTGAAATTTTTTGGTTTCTAACTCTAAATGTATCTTCCTTGATTCCACTACCCTGTGCCCTACATCTGTGCCGAAACTTCATTCTGTGCTGAAAAGAGAGATACAGGCCCGTAGAATCATCTATTCCAAAGGGCTGCCTTTGTCCCATGGGACATTACATATACTTATCAAGAAATGGTTACTATATTCATTTTATGGTTAGCCTGGTTACATTTTAAAACACACCAGAAATGTATATCCTGCTGATCTCAAGCTTTCAGGGATCTGCCTTCTCACCTCAACCAGCTTGTCCCCACCGATTAGTATATTTTTCACCTCACAGAGAAGGGGGAGGGATATCATGATTTAGATCAGCTCTGAAGCCAGTGCTGGTTCCATTCTCACTGTGCAAAGCTGGCTCCTGTACATGGTCCTCGTGAGGGGGAGTAAGTTATGGAAAGTGGCATTTACTAACACACGCATCTCTCTTTAAGATCACAGAAGATCCCTGTGATCACTTCCTGGACTCACTACATTTCTCGAAGGGAGCAGTTGCCAGTAACACATGCTGCCTTCAGGCTATGAGCAGGCCCAGCAGCTGTTTTCCATGATTTGTTGAGGAAGCTTAATGTGGCCGAAAGGCTGTGCCTGTGCCCAAGGCTACATTATGCTATGTAAATTGTATTCATTTTGGACATTTTCATAATTTAAGATTCTGACCATATTGCTAATAGTTAAAACTGACTTTTAAAATGCTTATTTTTAAAAATCTTTATGTGTATGGGTGTTTTGTATGCACGTGCGTCTGTGTAACATTGCATACCTGGTGCCCATGGAAGCCAAAAGAGAATGCTGGATCCCCTAGGAGCAGAGTTACAGACCACTCTGAGCTGCAGGGTAGGTGCCGGTACCAAACTAAGGTCTCCTGTAGGAGCAGCAAGTGCTCTCAACCACTTAGTCCTTTCTTAGACCTTATTAAATCTTAAACAAGTATGTATAGAGAGGAAGTAAGCAATGCACATTTTTAAAAAATACTTGAGGAAGATTAAGCATCTGCCTAGATTCCAAGGCTAGATGATCATTCAAAAATGCTTTCGCACTTACTTTGCCTAAACATTCTTTATCAACTGATCTTTATTGTTTAGTCTCAGTTAATTTAGTTTTACACTAATTCATTAAGACCTCATATTAGAGTGACTATAAAGACTGCAAGGGACAAGGACTATTGAGGGGAGAGTTGGCACTTTCAGATCTGGATACACAGCTACCCAAGCCCAAAACAATTAAGGTTGAATAATTTTATTAAAAATACTGGCTATGGGCTTCAAAGGCAGTTGGAAAAGATGACTGGGTACAATGTCTGTTTGCTATTCAGTGTGCATGCTGTGAGAGTGTGTGTGTGTGTGTGTGTGTGTGTGTGTGTGTGTGTATGTGTGTGTGTTTGTGTGTGTGTGTGAGTGTGTGTGTGTTTCTATGCACATACAGTTGGTTAAGCAACTCTGTATCTTAATTGTGCTCTCAAGAGGTACTTGATTTGTATTATGGATTTCTAAACAAAAAATTATATGAAAGTGAGAAGAAAAGCAAACTAACAATTAAAGTACTTAGTGGTGGTAGCTATTTTAGTTACATGATGGGTGCACATAAGGACAATGGACACATAGATGAGAGAACAATTAATTCTTGGTGACAGGAAGTGAAGGGTGATATTTTCTGAAGGTGCTGTGTCCAGCTGGAGTCCCATGTTTCACTAAGTGCAGAGCCCTCCTTGACTTGGACATATCTATTTTTTGTGAATATTCAGTAAATGTAATAGTTTCATTGTTAATACCCCACACTTAACTGAGAGCACAGTGTGGTATAATACACACCATATTATATCAGTTCCCATATAGTATAAACATCTTAAGAGAAAATTATCTTCTCACGATAAAGCAGAGCCAAGAGATCCATTACTCCTTACTTTCATTCTTATTCCTAGGTTAGAAGTCATACCACATCAGCAAGCTTGTGATTCCAACATTCTTTCTTAGGCCCCTGTCACTGTGAGGTGTCAGATGGCAGGAGATAGAGCTGGCCACAGAAGGTCACCCTTGGAGACAGAGGTAGTAAGCCTCTCTGCACTACCTACCTGGAGCTGAGAACTTAGGCTTGCCTCCTTTAGGGCCTTTTGAGAGGTGGGAGCCAATACCCACCCATCTTGCCCTCCACCCCTTCCCCAGGTCACCCTGACTTCCACTCTGCTTTCTTTTGAGGGAAAGAGCCCATAGTACTAGTGTATGTTTGATAGTGCAGACCTACTAAAGCTGCCCTAATTAGAGCTTAACTGCTAACAGGGTTTCAAATGGTCCTATTACTATAGCAAAACCGGATTCGCTTCACTTAAGATCCTGAAAAGCATGTTACCATCTTAGGTTCCAGACTGGTGGAAAGTGAAGTAATTCTTCAGTCTTAGTTAAGAAGCCATTTCTAGCTGGAGAGATGGCTGAGCAGTTAAGAGCACTTTGTGCTATTCTGTGGAACCCAAGTTCAGTTTCCAACAACCACATCAGGCCCTTATCAAGTGCCTGTAACTCCAGCTCCAGGGGATCTGATACCTCTGGCGTCTATGGATGCCTGCACGTATATACCTCCACCTCTCTCTCTCTCTCTCTCTCTCTCTCTCTCTCTCTCTCGCTCTCTCTCTCTCTCTCTCTCTCTCTTTCTCACACACACACACACACACACTTTTTAATAAATTCAATTATGATTTATAATAATTTAAATGATTTATAATAAATTAAACAATGATTTATAATATATCAAATAATAATTTATAATAAATTAAATAATACTTTATAATAAAATTAATACTTAAAAGATTATACAACATAATTAAAAGAAACAATTATTTGGGTCAGAACCTTTGCCTGGGGTTAAAATAAAATGAAGAAACAAAACAATAGAGAAACAAGGGGAAACCTGATTCTGTATGCATGTACTGAAATACTGTATGGAGCCATATTAATATGAACACTTAATGCATCATCAAAATAAGATGAAACCCCACAAACCCTGGACCTGCAGTGGTAGTTTCTTACAGTAACAGGTACGCCAAGCACCCCTAAGCCCTTCAGCTCTGTACCTCAGTTTCTTCAGATCTGTGACCCATCGCTTTCCCATCCTTTTCATGTAATTGATTTCTTCCTCCTCCTCGATAATCTCTCGGATCTTATGCTTCATGTCTGGGTCCTTTACCACCACAAATGTCCAGGGCTCTGTATGGGCTCCACTTGGAGCTGTTCCTGTTACCCATTAAATTAAAATAAGTGTGAGACTGCAGAGGAATGCAAAATTGTTCATTCTAAGAGGAAATACAATAGCAGGTATTGTGCTGATGTATGTCTATAAGCCCATTCAGCAGTTGGGAGGTTGAGGCAGGAGGATTGTAAGTTAGACTTTGTGTCAAAATGCTATAAGGAGGAAGGAGGGCAGACAGAAAGAGGTGAAAGAGGAGCAGGAGGAGCAGGGAAGGAGAGGGGAGAGAGAGAGAAGAAGTGGGAGGGGAAGGGGAGGGGAAAGGAAGGGGGAGGGAAAGGAGGGGAAGGGTAAGGATGGAAAGGGAAGGGGGAGGAATAATTTAACATTTAACTCAAACTCACACGTGTATATAGGGTGGGGATTATTGACTGTTGCCATTTAGGCAAAGGGTACAACTATCCAAGGCATTTGTATTCTTGACTGAAACAAAGTATTCTTGGTGTCTTTTGAATTAAAGATGGCTTTCAGTGGGTATGCAACAAGCTCCACACATGAATGTAAATGAGGCGGAGTAAGAAAACAGAAAAAAAAAAAAAAACCTAGAGAGTGTGGCATCCTTGTTCTTAGTTTCCCCTGGGTGGAGATATTAGTTTACATTTAAAATGTATTTATCTTGCTTTAGTGTACTTTACAAATCCACAGAAGGAAACCTTGCTATTGGGCTTGTTCAGCTAATTATTGTACTAGAGTGTCTTGGAGTTTGTGACAAACATATAAATCTGACCTGAATGTGGAAGAAGAAACATGCTTTGAGTAAGAGAGAGTTGTTTCTCCTGCAATGTATACTAACATATTCAGAATTTTTAGCTTTAAACAAAATTCAAAAAATACTGTATTATTTTAAATGATCATCACATCTGTTTTCCAAGAAATAAAGAACCAAAACATAGGAAGTAGAAATGCATGTTTCTGGAAGTCAGTAGCAACGAGAAAGCCTTTGTGATGGTTTGTACAATGCTTGGTCCAGGAAGTGGCACTATTAGGAGGTGTGACCTTGTTGGAGGAAGTGTGTCACTGTGGGGTGGGGCTTTGAGACCCTCCTCCTAACTGCCTGAGGACAGTCTTCTGTTTGCCTTTGGAACAAGGTGTAGAACTCTCAGCTCCTCCAGTGCCATGCCTGTCTCCACACTGCCATACTCCCATCTTGGTAATAGTGGACTGAACCTCTGAAACTGTAAGCCAGCCTCAACTAAATGTTATTCTCTATAAGAGTTGAGTTGCCTTGGTCATGGTGTCTGTTCACAGCAGTAAAACCCAAACTACAATGCCTTCATAGATAAGCACACCCCTCTGGCTTTGTATACATATTTGGACTCAGTGCTGTCTCAACACTGTATCTTTCACAGCATCTGACATTCTGAAAGGCTCAGCATGCAGTTACCAACCTGCTGCTTTGATGACATTGTCAATCACTTCCATCGGGACTGGCTCGCTGCTGATAAATCTGATGGAGCGTCTCTTACTGAGGAGCTCATAGAATTCCTGGGATCTCATCCTCATTTCCTGCTCTGGGTATCGGGTGTGGGAGAATGGGATGTGTTCCACACTCTCCTCCGACTCTTGCCATTCCTCAGTATCTGCAAACAAGAGCCAGGAGCATAGCAAACTCAGTTATCTCCGGTTATAAGGTCACTTGGGGTCAGAGAAGCAAAGTTCCAGAAAAGTTTATATGGTGATGTAAGGTCAAACCAATCAATCAAATTTATTAAAGCAAAAAAAAAAACTTAAAGAGTAGATCTGTAAAATTTTGACCACTACCATGGTCATTCTTCAGACTCTAGATCTGTTACAAATTAAAACAAAAGATATTACAAAATGAACAAGTGGAAGTTCTATTAAATGGTAGAATAAATTATTTGACACAATCCCCCGTTCAGGTCACCAAATAAGGTGCTTTTGACTTTGTCAAAGCATTGGGCTAACAACAAAGTAAGAAATTCCAAAGCTAAAAACAAAGGGAAAATCTGAACCTAGAGAGGTGATCACAGAGGCTCGTGTGTCCTGCTTACATCTGCCTGTTCCTACAGGTCCAGTCCCCATTTTAATGCTTGAGCTATCAAAGGCAACCCTCACACACAATAGGAAGTTGAATCAGCCCAGACCATCAAGTTACATCCTTTGGGAAAGTGTGGATTGTAAAGATGTCATCGTTCAGGGGCTTAGGATATTCTTGATCCCTCTTCTAACTCAGTGTTTCTTCTTGGAAGCACCCAAGTTGTCTAGCAGAAGAAAATGACAATATGTAAAGAATTTTAGAAACAATTTCCAAGAACTCACCAATGTAATCCTGTACCCAAGAGAATAGAATATTTTGAGTTAAATTAAAAAGATCAATGCTTAGCAATAAAATTAGGTGTGCCAGTGCTCCAAGAATTCACAGAAGAGCAAACAACTATGCTTAGAGAAGAAAAAGAGATATAAAACTCTCTAGAGATTATTATACTCTAACTAGAATTATTTAGATTAAATTGCTGGTAAGAAAAAATAAAAATCTAGATTAGCAAAGAGCAAAAGACAGACCACAAAGATGAAAGATAAAGAAAAACCAGAGCCAGTTTACTTAGGACCATGGAAAAAAGCAAAGAAAGAAATAAGTTTTAGAGTTACAATGGCTTCCATACGGTGGGGATGAGGGTGTGAAGGAAATGGAGTTTGCAGAGAAAGCAGGACGACAAAGTGTAGCTGAAAAGGTCTTTGGAAGGGAAAGAGGCATACCCTGAGTGCTAGCCTGCTGTATGAATGGTGGGGACCTGGAGATAACATGGAAGATTAAGTGTGGCTGTTCTGCATGGATAAGTCAGAACACAGAAGAAAGCAGGAGCTCATGGGCCTGAACTTTAGAGTGCATAGTTCCATGAACTTAGTTCCCTCAAAGTTCTCAAAAATCGTTAAGTGGCATCAGTCTACTGAAAGCATGTAAAGTGCTGTGTGTGTGTGTGTGTGTGTGTGTGTGTGTGTGTGTGTGTGTGTGTGACAGAGAACAACCTTAGCTGTCCTTCTTCTTTTTTGGAGATAGGTTTTCTTTACTGGCACGGACACTATGTAGACTAGGGTGGCTTCAGTGAGCTTCAGGAATTCATTTGTCCCTGCTTTGCCAGCTCATACCACAATACCTAAGATTCAGACTGCTTTTAAGCCTTTGCTGTTGTTTTGTGTTTATTGGTTGGATGTTGTTTGATTGTTTGGTAGTGGGTTCTGTTGTTTCATTGTTTGTTTTCCAATAGGGCAAGCTTGGCTGACACGTGAGTTACACATATGCTACATATACATCAGCTATAAGAAGCAAAGTGTGGAAAAGCAAGTCAACTCCCTGACAATGGCTATCTTAGACAGTGAATGGATGAACAATTTTCTCCTGCAGGCATGTGCTCAGGAGATCCCTGTAGCTGTGATTTTTACCATGGTTGGTGGTGATGATATTCTGGGCTGAGGAAAGAGGGATCATTTTGTATGTGTGTTGACTGGGGAAATTTTTTCCAATGTCTTAATTACATAGGTGCAAAACATGAAATATCATGCATGTATAAAACAAGTTACATTTATTAACACTCCCATATCCTTCCTGGATATTAAAATGGGCAATTTGGTCAGTAATATCTTATTGGGAATTTATGAATAAAATGAGCGTGAGTTCTACACCTTTACAGTTTATATATGTAAACAAACCAGCAAGTGTGTTTAAGGATAGAATAGTAAACTGTAATCATCCCAATGAAGTAGATTGGGCTTTTTATGAAGTTATAGAGATTTGGAGGAATGATCCAGATAAGGAAAACAAGGGGTGGGAGTGGGGGGTCTGAGACTGTGAAGGAACATGGGCAGTCAGGGTCTGAAGCAGATAAATGGCAGGATGGCTCAATTAGTAAAAATGATTGCCACCAAGACTGACAAGCTGAGTTCAGTCCCAGGAACTCATATGGTGGGAGGAGAGTGCCGAGTCCTCAATTTCTCCTCTGACTTACATACATGCATGACATGGCATATACATGCAAACACATACACACAAAATCACAAAATTAGTAGAAAGAAAGTGAAGGTTGTTTGGTATCTAATAATGTTTTCAATGAATAAAACTACTGAATCTTATAATACATGTTTTTAATAGTCTGTTGGGAAAAAATGACAGTGGAAAAGATGTGTTTCAGGCCAGTCTTAGCAGCTGAAAGGAACCATAGCTGGGTCTTACTGGACAAGGGATGAGAGTCCTTTCACAGAATGTGGAGTAGTCCAAAAGCCAGGGTGAATGAGCCCATAGAATGTGCTTCTATGTGGATTAAGGTTTATTGCCAAAGAAAACTATCCATGTGAAATAAGCAGAGGACTCTAACATGCTTGTGGAGGGATGTCTTAGACAGAGACAAAAATGCTAAAGAAAGGCCACACATGAGCTATGCCCTATCTTATACCAGGATGGTGTTGACTTGACCCATCAGGGAAGCAGAAAGAGCAACAGATTCCCAAAGCATCATGGTGACAAAACCCAGGAGACTTGCTTCCTGGCAGAGAAGGAAAAGGGTCCTCTCTGTTTCTGGTTTTGGCACCTGGGTAGTGGGTGGACCATTTCCTGAGATAAGGAAGACTGCAGAGATAGCAGTGGGGGGCTAGCAAGGACCTCTAAAAACAAGCAGCGCCACTTCTCCCTGCTCTTGAACTCCTGACTGCTCCCAGGAATGTGACTTTGGAAGAGAGAAAATCTATCTCTGAACTTCTCTTTCCTTCCTCCTTTGTTCTAGACTTTTCTGTAGGAGAGGCTACCCAGAAAACAGCCCTATGCTTGAACCCTGGAAACAGACTGCCAGAGTCCTACCTGCCTAGGTGTGCAGTACCCTACCACGGCCTGGGTCTTCTGCAATGGAGGTAATGATAATGCCTACCTCATTGTATTACCATGAAGATGAAGGGGCCTACTCTGTATATGACATGGCACCAGCTGGGTCCACTGCATGCTATGTGAGTGTGTTGTGGTCCCCAAGGCTCTTCAACCATGTAATCTTCTTTTTGTAGTACATCTCTCTACTGTGTCCCTCTTATCTTTAGGTCTTTCCTAAGTTCTACCCTCAGTCTTCTGTCTCACAGTACCCACTTGGTGACGTCATTAGTTCTCTAACTTCTGAGTGCCACCTCAAGCTGATACCAGAGTCTCTCATCTAACATTGTGAATACCTTAAATGCAGTACATCCTCATAGTGTTTTCTAAACTGGATCTTCCCACCCTTGTTCATTGGTGACAGTGACTCAACCACTCCTTCCATCTTCCCTGATATCTAAAGCTCAGCGCTCTTCTTCACTGTGACTCAAGTATCCACTATCCTCCCACCAATGCATCGTTCCACATCAAATCTTAGAACAGACATCATCAATGTTAAGGAAAGTGCTTCTCTGTGGTAAAGGAAGCACTTCCCAAGTGGGACCAGACAGTGCCGTATTTACATAGTCTGGGAAGTTTTGAGCTTTTCAGTCACAAGAACACAACCATATGAGCATCCTGCGTTTTACTTTCAGTGGAGCAATCGACAAACAGCATGAGACTCAATATTCGATTGGAAGGCAGTCTCCATGTTATTTAGGCTGCCTTCTATGCTGTGGTAAGCTTCTGCACATGCGTAAGGATGGTTGACTAAGCTGTGGCATTTGGCAGGCTAAGTGGGTCAATTCACCATATTCTTAACTTGCCACTGGCTTCTTAGGACATAACACCACAGCACACCATATCTGTGCAGCTAGCATTCTGAGTAGGGTGTTCTTCAGTATATGACAAAAAGAGATAGTTCTCCAGAGAAAGTCTCTGGCTTGACTCTGGTGCAGACACTCAGCAATACTGCTACCTCAAATCGTCAAAGGATGACAGGACCCTGTCCTGAGATTAGGGCAACCCTACACACACACACACACACACACACACACACACACACACACACACATGTATACATGAACCTACACATATCTACACCAATATATATGTACATGCATATACCACACACAAATATGCCCCTACAAACATACACATGTATTATACATGTGCACACATATGTATGCATGTATGCATGCACATGCACACACCATACTCATGTGCCCATACAAACACACACACACATACACACATGAAAACACACACACACACACACACACACACACACACACACACACACACACATCTGACAGGCTTTGGGGAGTAAAGATTCACTGAAAATTAAACAGCGTTTTCCAAATAGAATCTATTTCTCACACCCAGCTCAGGCAACATGTCTCCCATATACTATTAAAGACTCTAGGAGAACCCCCTTCTCTGCCTTCTTTACCACCAGATCTTTCTAGTGCAGTGGTTCTCAACCTGTGGGTCGTGACCCCTTCAGGAGTCTCATATCAGATATCGTGCATATCAGATATTTACATCAAAATTCATAATGTCAAAAAACTACAGTTGTAAAGTAGCAGCGAAAGTAATTTTATGGTCGCAAGTCACTCAAATGTGAGGAACTTTATTAAAGAGTTGCGTCATTGGGAAGTTTGAGAAGCACTAGTCTAACGTCAGCCACAGCCTGCCCTCTCTTCCCCACTTCTTCGTCTGCACATCTTCCGTCTTCCAGGAATTGCTCCCAAGAATTAGACCATGGGTGTAGGCTTTCTGCTCCTCCCCAACACAGTCTGCCCCTGCTGCTCATGCCTCTTCATCCTGCAGGTCAGCTTTGCTCTTTCCCAATGTCTCAGTCTGAACACTGTATACAAATTCCACAGGATTTCTCTGTTTCCTTATTTTACCTCATTCCGGACCTTTATCATGCTGAGCATAGAGGCTACTCCTGACTCTAATGCACAGGGCCTAGCATAAGAAAAAGTAACCAATCCCTAGATGGGTCACTTTCTCAGTATCAGCATTCCTAAACAAAATCTGGCCATGCCTGCTGTCACTCTGTACGGAGACCCCGCCCCCGCCCCTCCTCCGCCCCCATCCCCACCCCACCCCCACTCCTGAGAGAGATGGTGTTGCCCAGCAGAGGATCTGAGCTGGGAGAGAGATCTAAGCGTCCATGGTTTCAGAATGAGTAGGGCCTGGTACGAGCAAGTGACCCGAGATGACCATCTTTGTCACACACTGTTCTTACAACAGGAACGATGGTTTGCCAGCAAGGTTTGCTCTAGGTATTCCTGGCCTCAGTTCGTGCTGCCACCACAAACACAGAGAAAAGCCCTGGGCTCTGCAGGGGGTTGAACCTTACCTTCTTCCACTTGAAGGTGTTCCGTGTTGTCTTTCAAGTCTTCATCCACCCAGGGCTGAGCTCGAGCCTCCTCCTCCTTTTCCTCCAGACTCCTGTCAGCATTTTTAAAGACCCATACGACCAAGATACAGACAACTGCTACCAAGACTGGAGTGAGGAGAAACATGGTCTGAAGTCTGACCCAGAAAGTGCGAACATTCCCACACTGGCATTTATACAAACAGATGGAAGCAGGGGATGCTGGGAGTAGGTGTAGAAAGGGGGAGGTGTGCCCAGGAAGGAGCAAGGTACAAACTCTCAAACTCTGTCAGGACTTTACAAAGGAGCAAAGCTCACAGTCCAGTGCATGTGGGTTTGGTCCTGTTCCGATGCATACATTTGTAAAATTGTGCACTTGATCAGTATACTTTTCAGACATTAAGGACCATGGGATACGTTAAGCACTGTAATGTGATAACTTGCTGGCAACTGTTTTTTAAAAAAGGCATTTGACTTTTCTCCTACTTAACTATTCTCACAGAGCATCTTCAACCTGCCTAAAGCTAGGAATTGCCCCAAGAGCTCATTTTTTAAAAGGGCAGATTTATAAAAGTAGATTCTGATGTCCTAAAAGAAAATGTCCAGAAAGAGGCTGTCAAAGAGCCATTTTCAACAGCATGTGTATGGCACACTGCCCTGGGGTTGTAAAAAAAATTTTTTTTTTAAAACAGCCATGCAACAGACAAGAAAGGCTTATGTTTTACATTAGAGAAGATTTTTTCCTCCATCTTTATTAAATTGGGTATTTCTTAGTTACATTTCAATTGTTATTCCCTTTCCCGATTTCCAGGCCAACATCCTCCTAACCCTTCCCCCTCACATTCTATCTGGGTGTTCCCCTTCCCATCCTCCCCCCATTACCGCCCTCCCCCCAACAATCACATTCACTGGAGGTTCAGTCTTGGCAGAACCAAGGGTTTCCCCTTCCACTGGTGCCCCTACTAGGCTATTCATTGCTACCTATGAGGTTGGAGCCCAGGGTCAGTCCATGTATAGTCTTTGGGTAGTGGCTTAGTCCCTGGAAGCTCTGGTTGCTTGGCATTGTTGTTCACATGGGGTCTCAAGCTCCTTCAAGCTCTTTCAGCCCTTTCTCTGAATCCTTCAACGAGGGTCCTGTTCTCAGTTCAGTGGTTTGCTGCTGGCCTTCGCCTATGAATTTGCCATATTCTGGCTGTGTCTCTCAGGAGAGATCTACATCCACTTCCTGTCAGCCTTCCCTTCTTTGCTTCATCCATCTTATCTAATTGTATGGCTGTATATGTATGGGCCACATGTGGGGCAGGCTCTGAATGGGTGTTCCTTCAGCCTCTGTTTTAAACTTTGCCTCAATATCCACTCCCAAGGGTATTCTTGTTCCCCTTTTAAAGAAGAAATGAAGCATTCGCATTTGGTCATCCTTCTTGAGTTTTATGTGTTCTGTGCATTTAGGGTAATTTGAGCATTTGGGCTAATAGCCACTTATCAATGAGTACATACCATGTGTGTTTTTCTGTGATTGGGTTACCTCACTCAGGATGATATTTTCCAGTTCCATCCATTTGCCTATGAATTTCATAAAGTCATTGTTTTTGATAGCTAAGTAGCTTTCCACTCTGTAGATGTACCACATTTTCTGTATCCATTCCTCTGTTGAAGGGCATCTGGGTTCTTTCCAGCTTCTGGCTATTATAAATAAGGCTGCGATGAACATAGTGGAGCACGTGTCTTTTTTTATATGTTGGGGCATCTTTTGGGTATATGCCCAAGAGAGGTATAGCTGGATCCTCAGGCAGTTCAATGTCCAATTTTCTGAGGAACCTCCAGACTGATTTCCAGAATGGTTGTACCAGTCTGCAACCCCACCAACAATGGAGGAGTGTTCCTCTTTCTCCGCATCCTCGCCAGCATTTGCTGTCACCTGAGTTTTTGATCTTAGCCATTCTCACTGGTGTGAGGTGAAATCTCAGGGTTGTTTTGATTTGCATTTCCCTGATGACTAAAGAAGATGTTGAACATTTCTTTAGGTGTTTCTCAGCCATTCGCATTCCTCAGCTGTGAATTTTTGTTTAGCTCTGAACCCCATTTTTTAATAGGGTTATTTGTCTCCCTGCGTCTAACTTTTTGAGTTCTTTGTATATTTTGGATATAAGGCCTCTATCTGTTGTAGGATTGGTAAAGATCTTTTCCCAATCTGTTGGTTGCCGCTTTGTCCTAACCACAGTGTCCTTTGCCTTACAGAAGCTTTGCAGTTTTATGAGATCCCATTTGTTTCCATTCTTGATCTTAGAGCATAAGCCATTGGTGTTTTGTTCAGGAAATTTTTCCAGTGCCCATGTGTTCCAGATGCTTCCCTAGTTTTTCTTCTATTAGTTTGAGTGTGTCTGGTTTGATGTGGAGGTCCTTGATCCACTTGGACTTAAGCTTTGTACAGGGTGATAAGCATGGATCGATCTGCATTCTTCTACATATTTACCTCCAGGTGAACCAGCACCATTTGCTGAAAATGCTATCTTTTTTCCATTGGATGTTTTTGGCTCCTTTGTCAAAAATCAAGTGACCATACCTGTGTCGGTTCATTTCTGGGTCTTCAATTCTATTCTACCAGTCTATCTGTCTGTCTCTGTACCAATACCATACAGTTTTTTATCACTATTGCTCTGTAATGTTGCTTGAGTTCAGGGAATAGTGATTCCCCTGGAAGTCCTTTTATTGTTGAGGATAGTTTTAGCTATCCTAGGTGTTTTGTTATTCCAGATGAATTTGCAAATTGTTCTGTCTAACTTTCTGAAGAATTGGGTTGGAAATTTGATGGCGATTACATTGAATTTGTAGATTGCTTTTGGTAAAATGGCCATTTTTACTATATTTAACCTGCCAATCCATGAGCATGGGAGATCTTTCCATCTTCTGAGATCTTCTTCAATTTCTTTCTTCAGAGGCTTTAAGTTCCTATCACACAGATCTTTCACATGCTTGGTTAAAGTCATGCCGAGGTATTTTATATTATTTGGGGTTATTAACAAGGGCATCATATCCCTAATTTCTTTCTCGGCTTCTTTCTCTTTTATATAGAGGAAGGCTACTGATTTATTTGAGTTAATTTTATACCCAGCCACTTTGCTGAAGATGTTTATCAGGTTTAGTAGTTCTCTGGTGGAACTTCTGGGATTACTTAAATATACTATCATATCCTCTGCAAATAGTGATATTTTGACTTCTTCTTTTCAGATCTGTATCCCCTTGACCTCCTTTTGTTGTCTGATTGCTCTGGCTAGAACTTCAAGAACTATATTTAATAAGTAGGGAGAGAGTGGGTAGCCTTGTCTAGTCCCTGATTTTAGAGGGATTACTTCAAGTTTCTCTCCATTTAGTTTAATGTTAGCTACTGGTTTGCTGTATATGGCTTTTACTGTGTTTAGGTATGGGCCTTGAATTCCTGTTCTTTCCAGGACTTTTATCATGAAGGGGTGTTGAATTTTGTCAAATGCTTTTTCAGCATCTACTGAAATAAGAATGTGGTTTTTATCTTTGAGTTTGTTTATATAGTGGATTACGCTGATGATTTTCCATATGTTAAACCATCCCTGCATCCCTGGAATGAAGCTTACTTGATCATGATGGATGATTGTTTTGATGTGTTCTTGGATTCAGTTTGCCAGAATTTTGGGTATTTTTGCATCAATATTCATAAGGGAGATTGGTCTGAAGTTCTCTTTCTTTGTTGGGTATTTGTGTGGTTTAGGTATAAGAGTAATTGTGACTTCATAGAAGGAATTCGGTAGTGCTCTATCTCTTTCAATTTTATGGAATAGTTTGGATAGTATTGGTATGAGGTCTTCTATGAAGGTCTGATAGAATTCTGCACTGAACCCATCTGGATCTGGGACCTTTTTGGTTGGGAGACTTTTAATGGCTGCTTCCATTTCTTTAGGAGTTATGGGGTTGTTTAAATGGTTTATTTGTTCCTGATTTAACTTCGGTATCAGTTGAGGCCTGTTTTATGACCAATTATATGGTCAGTTTTGGAGAAAGTACATTGAGGTGGTGAGAAGAAGGTATATCCTTTTGTTTTAGGATAGAATGTTCTGTAAATATCTGTTAAATCCATTTGGTTCATGACTTCTATTAGTCTGTCTATGTCTCCGTTTAATTACTGTTTCCATGATCTGTCCAGTGATGAGAATGGGGTGTTGAAATCTCCTACTATTATTGTGTGAGGTGCAATGTGTGCTTTGAGCTTTAGTAAGGTTTCTTTTATGTATGTAGGTGCTCTTGTATTTGGAGCATAGATATTTAGGATTGAGAGTTCATCTTGGTGGATTTTTCCTTTGATGAATATGAAGTGTCCTTCCTTATCTTTGTTGATGAGTTTTGGTTGAAATTGATTTCATTCGATATTAGAATGGCTACTCCAGCTTGCTTCTTCAGACCATTTGCTTAGAAAGTTGTTTTCCAGCCTTTCACTCTGAGGTAGTTTCTGTCTGTGTCTGTGAGGTGTGTTTCCTATAGACAGCAAAATGTTGGGTCCTCATTGCTTATCCAGTTTGTTAATCTATGTCTTTTTATTGGGGAATTGAGTCCATTGATGTTGAGAGATATTAAGGAATAGTGATTGTTGCTTCCTGTTATATTCGTGTTTGGATGTGAGATTATGTTTGTTTGCTTGTCTTCTCTTTGTTTTGTTGAAAAACGATTACTTTCTTGCTTTTTCTAGGGCGTAGCTTGCCTCCTTGTGTTGGGCTTTACCATTTATTATCCTTTGTAGTGCTGGATTTGTAGAAAGATATTGTGTAAATTTGTTTTTGTCACGGAATATCTTGGTTTCTCCCTGTATGTTAATTGAGAGTTTTGCTGGATACAGTAACCTGGGCTGGCATTTGTATTCTCTTAGGGTCTGTATTATATCTGTCCAGGATCTTCTGGCTTTCATAGTGAGAAGTCTGGTGTGATTCTGATAGGTCTGCCTTTATATGTTACTTGACCTTTTTCCCTTATTGCTTTCAATATTCTTTCTTTGTTTTGTGCATTTGGTGTTTTGACTATTATGTGATGGGAGGAGTTTCTTTTCTGGTCCAATCTATTTGGAGTTCTGTAGGCTTCTTGTATGTTTATGGGCATCTCTTTCCTTAGGTTAGGGAAGTTTTCTTCTATTTATTTTGTTGAAGATATTTACTGGTCCTTTGATCTGGGAGTCTTCACTCTCTTCTATACCTATTATCCTTAGGTTTGATCTTCTCATTGTGTCCTGGATTTCCTATATGTTTTGGGCCAGTAGCTTTTTCTGTTTTACACTATCTTTGACAGTTGTGTCGATGATTTCCATTGAATCTTCAGCTCCTGAGATTCTCTCTTTTATCTCTTGCATTCTGTTGGTGATGCTTGTATCTATGACTCCTTGTCTTTTCCTTTGGTTTTTCTATATCCAGGGTTGTCTCCCTTTGTGCTTTCTTTATTGCTTCTGTTTCCATTTTTAATTCCTTAACGTGTTTGATTGTGTGTCTGGACCACAGCATTTAATGCCCTTATCTTCCTGTTTCCAGAGGCCCTATACAGTTTCCTCTTGGGCTAGGGATGTGGGCAAGGATGGCCAGTACTGGTGGTCTCTCCTGCCCTGAGTGTCAGAAGTGCCCACCTGTCAGGGCGCTGAGCTCTCTCTCCCACGGGGTTTCGGAGCAGGGAGCTGTGGGCAATCCTGAGGTTTTAAAGCAGACACAAGGAGGTATGTGGACTGTGGGTGAAAAGAATGTACCATTTGCATAAAGGACTTGAGCAACATTAACTCTTAGTAACCAAGAGGGTATCTCCTGGAACATCCCCCACCCCCAGGACACTGAAGGATAGTTATTCTAGGTGCAGCAGCAAGGGGATATTGATAAACAGTGGCTCTGAAAGGCCACTCTAAGGACAAGACTGTGAAGCTGGGAACTAAATGAGAGAACCATCAGAGAAAGCAACAACCAATGCTAGTGGCCTTTGCAAAGCAGGCAGTAGGTCGGGTACTAGAGCAAAGCCATCCATGGTGAATGTAAGCACAAGTCCCATTGGAGCTGGGGCCTCCCCTGAAGGAATTTGCAGGCTCTGTAAAGGAGATGGGTTTTATTCCAACTGGTCTGGAGGAATTTAAGTCCTACAATACTTCGTCAAATTTAGCTTTTAAAGAAATTGTTCATGATAATGCATGGCCATGCAGGCTTTTAGTACTGGTACTTGAGAGGCTGATACAGGTGGATCCCTATGGGTTCCAGGCCAGCCTTTTCTACATAATAAGACCCTGTTTTAGGGAGAGGGGAAGGGAGACGGGTCGAAGGAGGACAGGGGAGAGGAAGAGGACACACACACAGATTTATGTGTGAACATACACATACATACTCTCTCTGTCTGTCTGTCTGTGTGTGTGTGTGTGTGTGTGTGTGTGTGTGAGAGAGAGAGAGAGAGAGAGAGAGAGAGAGAGAGAGAGAGAGAGGAATTACTCCTGTTGCTAGTGGGAAATTAATAGAAGGAAGTAAGAGTTAAAGCTCATGCCGGGATGGTGGCTCAGTAAAGTACCTGCTATGGAAGCTCAAGGGCCTAAGTTTGGATTCCCAGGACCCATGTAAAAAAGCTTGGCACAATAGCACTTATATGTAACTCTAGAACCATCAAGAGATGGCAAATCCTTAGTGGCAAGAGTCTGTGTAAGACATCAGATATCAACCTTAGGCTTCCATACACACAAGCACATTCACAGTTATGTGAGCACACACATTCTGTCATACATATACACACATACGCTTAGACACACAGGTTTATGCATATATACACATACATTTTCTCATATATACACACTCTCATACAAACACACACACACTCATACACACATACATACACATTTATGTATAAATATGCATAATGCTTTCATACACACACCCTTATATACACTCTCATACACACTCTCAGACACAACACATACACACTTATGTGTATATACACACACACTCTCATACACATACACTCTCATACAGGAACATACATTTCTCATACATACATGCTCTCATACACATACACACAGTCTCACACACACACTCTCTCTCATACACACATGTACACATTATGTGTATATATACATATATTCTCATATACACACTCTCTTGTACACACACACACACACACAGATTTATGTTAGTACACAGAGAAAGTTAACACAGGTTTCTGTGTTAATTTGGCCACTGGCTCTGGTATAAATGGTAGTTGTAAAACCAATCAAAGGTTGTGAATCATTTTTAATGAAGTCCAATCCCCCAAGCTAGAATGTGACATCCTAGAACAATAAAAAATGCTTCATGGGACTGGAGAGATGGCTCAGTGGTTAAGAGCACCGACAGCTCTTCCTGAGGTCCTGAGTTCAAATCCCAGCAACCACATGGTGGCTCACAACCATCTGTAATGAGATCTGATGCCCTCTTCTGATGTGTCTGAAGACAGCTACAGTGTACTCATATACAATAAATAAAATCTTTAAAAAAAAATGCTTCATGGCACTTAGGAGAGTCAAAATATTTTCACTTGTACATATAAGATCAAAATGGAAAGCTACTCTCTCCCTGAGGTCTTACAAAGATATAAAAGCCACTAGTCTTTTAGATAAGAGTAACATTTGTAGACTGAGTTAGCCCTGGCTGGAAAAAACAAAGCAAAACAAAAACACGAAGAGTTAGAGACCAGAAAGACAAACTGTGGAATCCTAGAGTTGTCAACAAGACCAAGGACACACTGAAATCATCCAGGGACAGAATGGGCTAGTCACAGGAAAGTGAGCTTAAAATTGTAGTTGGACTTGGTAGCTAGGAGAGTCAAAATGGGAGACTTAGAGTCAGTACCTATATGGTTTGGGCTTTGAAACAGCATCAGACAATATAGCTGTCTCCTGGGAGGCTCTGGCAGAGCATGACAAATACAGAAGTGGATGCTCACAGCCAACCATTGAACTGAGAACGGAGCCCCCAATGGAGGAGTTAGGGAAAGGATTAAAGGAACTGAAGGGGTTTGCAATCCCATAAAAGGATGGCCTTGTTGGGCACCAATGGGAGGAGAAGCCCTTGGTCCCGCCAAGGCTCCATTCCCCTGTGTAGGGGAATGTCGGTGCAGTGAGGTGGAAGAGGTGGAGGAACACCCTCACAGAAGCAGGAGGAGGGAGTTGGGATAGGGATAGGGGATTTACAGACAGGAAACTGAGGAAAGGGGATAACATTTGAAATGTAAATAAATAAAAAATATCAAAAAAAAGTCAACTGAAACTTAGATTGTACCTCAAGGTGGCAGGAGAGGGCTGTGCTTGACCCGGACAAGCAGGCTGGCAGCCACAATGACTCCTGTGGGTGGCAAGGTCTATGGTTCTCTAGGAAATTAAACTGGAAGTATGGCATCAGAGCCTTAAGGGCATAGAGACAGGAGGGATGTTAGACAAAGCTGGACGAAGCATGGAAGGTTTGTGTCAAGGCCCTGTTAACACCCCGACTTCCAGAGCCATAAAAAATGAACTGTGTTGTTTAAAGCTGCCTTGGCTGTGTTTATTGTGAAAACAACTTGGGAAACATACCTTTCCGGAAAGTAACTTCCCTAAGGCATCCTGCAGGCCTGGACGACTATGGTTCGAGGTGCATAGGTGCATAGACCTAAGACTGTACTAGGAAATTTTCCTAAGAAAAACTATTTCAACTCCCTTCCTATGTGCTTACATCATTGTACTTGCAGAAGTCCAAGCAGGAAGAGAGAAGACACACCTCCAGTCTGCATCTAGGAGGACTGACTCCCTGTAAAGCACTGGCACTTAGTGCCATGGCCTCTATTGGCCATTCATCTCCTTGCTTGTAATAAATACCCCGGGGGTGTGGGGAATGACTTAAGGAAAGCAAGATCTATTTTGACTCAGCCCTTCAGGGCATCCTCCATCACAGCAGGGCAGCAGTCATGTGTATCCACAGTCAGGAAGCAGAAAGAGATGATGCTATTAAACAAGCCAGGACCCCAACATACTGAATGGTGCTCCCAACAACTAAGGTACATCTTCACACCTCAATTAACCCCAGCTAGACGATCTCTCACAGGTTCATACAGAGGGTCATCCTGCCCTTACTGTGCCAGGGATTGTGTCACCAGGGATTGTGTCTCCTAGATGATTCCAGATCCTTTCCAGGAGCTGATCAGCGTTAAGCAGCACCACTGCAGAATGACCTTCTGTAGTGTTTCAAGTTCTAGGTGCTAGTCACAATGTCTTCACTTCCTCCTTGTTGTCTGTCGTTGAGGCCACTGGTCCAATTTATTTATCAGCAATTCAAAATCCTATGCCCCCCTCATCAAAGTCCATTCATGTCTTCATTCTGCTAACTCCGACAGCATAGAAAGAACGGGGGTGGGAGGAGAGAGAGAGAGAGAGAGAGAGAGAGAGAGAGAGAGAGAGAGAGAGAGAGAGATTATTTCCTATCTGCAAGGGAATGGAGACAGAGCAAGAAGGCTCAAAGTATGTCATCCTTTAGATGCCATCAGAACAAAATTAAATCGTTAAGGGAGAATGCTCAACACATTGGGGGAGAAATGAACTGCCTTTTACGAAGGTGTTTCTGGCATAGCCTTATCTGTTTAATAGTGCAATAACATCAATTACCAGAGCCTTGCAGTAAACAAGGAATAACAGAGCAACACTAAAGGGCAGCCATCCCCAAGAGAATGGGCAGTGCTGCGCTTAGGTAGAGAACTGGGAATTGATGTTGTCAGCTGCCTTGCCTTATGAGTATTCTTTATATGGACTTGGTTAAAGAGTCCGTGTGATATGAGCTTATCTTTTTACTTCCCTTTTAGAGGATTATCATAGAAATTGAGGCTATATTTGAAAAGCCAAGTCTCATTATTGAAGAGTCAAATGCAGTCCCAGACAGGTTAAGGAATGACGTGGGGGAGTGGCTTCAGTGTGTGGCATAAAATCCTAAGGCCCCGGGCTGGGGAGATGGCTCAGCCGTTAAGGGCTAGGCTCACAACCAAATCCTAAGGATCCATAACTCCAGGAGTTTAGACTGTAGCGCTGGCTCATTGCTCGCCTTCTACATGACAGCACTCCTGAGAGAGAATTACAGATAAATCTGTGGCCTCACTCGACTGAGACTCCTGCAATATTGTAATTAGCCAGCTTACCAGCAGCTAGAATAAAGCCAGAGCTTAATTTTGGATTTCTGCAGCACAAATTACTTAAGGAGGTTTGAGAATACTGCGGGATTTGCTAATTCCCCAATGATTTTTTTTCCAGCTATCCTACCTTATAGTTGGAAAGTGAAGTCACTAGTAATTACTCATCCACAGAGTCAATTTCCATACATTTTTTTAAAAAAGACATATGGCTTCATAGCTCAGGTTGGCCTCAAAGCCATAACCATTCCCAGCCCCTCCTGAGAACTGGCATTGCATATCTGTGCCATTACTTACCAGAGATAAGTAAAGATGGCAGCAGATAGAGACATATGCCAGCAAATAGAATCACAGAACGTCAGAGATCCCAGGGGAATCACAAGTTCCAATTTTCTTGAGGACAAGTAACTTTCACCACCCTTTAGTTCCCAGGTCAGCAGACTACACCAAGTTACACATCAAAACCCCATCCTTACTTACCTTCAGGCTGCCTGTCCTTGGGCAGTTCACTCAACCTGTTTGTCCTGGTTGTGTTTGTCAATTTGACCCAAGCTAGAGTTCTGTGAGAAGAGGGCCCTTGACTGAGAAAACACGTCTATCTGATCAGCCTGTAGACAGGTCTGTAGGACATTGTCTTGACTAATGACTAATATGGGAGGGCCCAGGCACTGTGGGTGATGCCTTCCCTGGGCAGGTGGTCCTGAAATGTATAAGAGAGCAGCCTAAGCAAATTGTGAGGAACATGATAGTAAGCAGTGTTTTCTGTGGCCTCTGATTCAACTGAGATTCCTGTTTCTATGTTCCTGCCCTGACTTCCCTCCATGATGTAATATGACCTGAGACTGGTAAGAGGAAATAAACCTTCCCCCTTCTGCCCTGCCAGTGCTCCACTATGGCAAGGAACTTTTGAGAATGGGGGTTTTAACACAACATCAGAAACCCTAACTAAGACACTCTCCAATGTACTTTTATTATCTATATAATGAAGACGGCAAAACCTTGGCCCTCTTTCTGCCTCACAGAGCAGTTGTGACACTCAGGCATAAAAAGTGAAGCCTTGGGAAGTAGTAGGCATGTTATAAGGAGAAGGCAGTATTAGACTATCCACTGTGTAGGTAGGATTTCATTCTATTGGGCAAGACTTCCTCTCTGTAGGTGGTACTTCCTTCACAGATAATAAACAAGACAAAAATTTATCAGCACGGTAACAACCCCAATACCTGGCATCATCTTTCTATACCTTTATTTGTGTATCATGACCAAATGCCTGACAGAAGCAACTCAAGAGAGGAAGGGTTTATTTGGGTTCACCATTCCACATTATCAGATGGGGGGAGGCATGGTGGGTGAACTGACTGACTCTGTTCGTCAGAGCTTATAGCATGCCCCACACCTGATCTTAGTCGATCAGGAAGCAAGTTAGGATTGGAAGTAGATATTGCGCCCCACAAACAGTTCCAACTAGCTGAGTGACAGTCCCAAAGTTTCTACCACCTTCCAAAACAGAGTTACCAGTGGGGACCAACTGGTCAGAAGTGTGAGCTTCTGGAGGGCATTCCACCTGCAAACTTTAACAGAACATGGCAGTGCTCCCCTTTTCCCACTTCCAACTGTCTCCTACTCTGCTCCAGTGTCTGCCTAAAGGAAGCACATGGGGAGGGGTGGGGGGTGTCGAAAACGCAAAAGGAAAGACAGCTGCTTCAAGGTACTAGCTATCCTTCTCCCACTTAGGTTTCCTTCCCAGGAAACAGTTCCAGCTAGTTTTCACTTTCAAAGCATGACACAAGCTTAGTACCCACCATGGTAGACCTCCAACAAATACTTAATAAATAAACAAGTGGATGGATAGATGTGCTTGGTAACAGTATTTAGCAGTGAACCTTAAATTTTTTCTTGAAACTCCAGTGAATTGTACAGCCAACTCATCCTTTCTGATTTCCCTACAGGGACTCTTGAAGCACCTCTTTGCATCTCAAGAATAGCAAGAAGGCCGTAGCCACAGAATCTTAGAGAAACCATATTTTTATTTGTTGTTTATATTTTGGCTTCTATTGACCAGAAGAACATATTTAAAAAATGAAATTGGATTTGTTCAAAGAACATTATTTTGTTTGCACACTTGTGCAAATGACAACAACACCTTAGGGGCAGATTCCATTCAAGACTCTGGGGTTCTTTGCTCAGAGCCTACTCTGGCCCATCTCATACCTTTAGGATCTGCAAGACTCAAGTCCTTACTGGTTCCTAAAGATGAAGTTCTAAGTGAAAGCATGAGAGAAACGCTTCACTGTGAGAAAACTACTTTATGTTTCTAATGAATATAGACAGTGTTTTAGTTAGGGCTACCATTGTTGTGAAGAAATGCTATGACCAAAATCGGCCTGTTCTTCACTGTCCATCACTGAAGGAAGTCAGGACAGGAACTCCACAGGGCAGGAACCTGGAGGCGGGAGCTGATGCAGATGCCATGGAGGGATGTTGCTTACTGGTTTGCTCCTCATGACATGCCCAGCCTGCTTTCTCATAGAACCCAGAACCATCAGCCCAGGGATAGCTCACACAACAGGCTGAGCCCTCCCCTCTGGTCAGTAATTAAGAAATGCCTTATAGCTGGGTCCTATGGAGGCATTGTCTTAATTGGGGTTCCCCCCTTTCACATAACTCCAGATTGTGTCAGGTTGTCATGAAACTAACCAGGACAGACAGAAACCAGGGAACGTGTGTGGTGATGGAAATTGCAGTAGAGGAACATAAAGTTGGATCCGACTAACACTACTGATAAGAACCCACAGAGCACATTCCCCATCTAAGGCTGGAAGTTAAAATCCAACAGCATCAACTGCTTGGCTGGCTGGATCAGGACTCAAAAGAGGCCCACAGGAAGAGTGTCTATCGTGAGTTTTTGTGCTTGCTGCAGAGGAGGGGATTTGCATGCTCAGAGAACCAGAGAGTGTGATGCTGTGGAATGTATATTTGGTCCTCTTCCTGCTTCCTGGGATCCAACTCTCAAGTCCTTGGAATCTCCCATAGTACCTTTCCATGCTAAGGGGTGGAGAGATGGCTAGCAACTGCTGGGTAGGATGGGGAGAAACACCCTGTAAGCCTAAGCCAACAGATGGTATCTGACACAAAGTGGGTTGGTAGGCCAAGAGAGATGATGGTGCCTAACAAACAGAAGAAAGCTAGCCCTGATAGAGTAGAGGGGCCTCTAGAACCAGGATCTACAGAGTTTTCCTTGACAAGTTTCTTTAGGTCATTAAAAATCATTTGAGACTAGGGTCGGCAATCATATACCAATGGCTTTTCTTTATCCTAATGCATATGTGTGTGCATGCATGTGTTTGCATGTTCATGGTGTGTGTGTGTGTGTGTGTGTGTGTGTGTGTAGGGGTGTGGCAGCCAGTAGATAACCTCAGGCACCATCCTCAGGAAGGCCATTCACCTGCACTGAGATAGAGCTTGTCCCTGGCCTTGGGCTCACCAGATTAGAATAGGCAGGCTGGCGAGACAACTTCAGGAGTCCTGTCCCACTTTTTCCGAGCTCAGATTTCAAGCACCCGCTGGCATCCTCCAAGGGAGGTACTAGGAGCCCTGTGTCATGCAACCCATCATGGGGAGGGGAGGGGTGCAGTTGGGAGTCAGAGATTTGCTTCCAGCAAGAGTTTATAGGGCCATCCAGAGGAAAGAGCAGTAACCATGTCTGGAAGGAACTTAGCCTTCAGAGGGTCCCTGTTAGGAGAAAGGGAGGACATATGGGTTCTATCTTGCAAATTTTAAAATTCTAAGAAAACCTCTTAGTGGAAGGGAAACTCAGCACAGTGTGACATGTATTCTAATAAACTCAGAGGACACACACTTTGCAAGGAGGTTTTTTCATCAGGTGGGAGTCAGTCAGCTTTACAGAAAGTGGTGAACTGTGGGACCTCAGCCTCAGTGTGTTTCTGTGTGTAGGCATCCCCTTCTCTGGCCACAAATGCCAGTGTTGGGGTCAAACTCCCACCTGAGGACATCCTGACCATCATCACAGCTGTACTTTAATGGAGAAGAAGGCAGGGTAAAGAGAAAAACTTCCCTACAGCTTGGCTGAGGAGCTTGGAGAGAGGAGAGTCATTATCGTCTCTTTCACAAAACTGCTGTCCCTGCTGCCTGGTGAGGCCAGAGGTTTTTCTCAGGAAGTGTCAGTCTTCAGCTTTGATATCTTTTGAAGGAAGCTCCCTCTCTGGGATGGCATGACTCTTCTCATGAGGGTGTCAGAGTCATAAGCTTTGAAAGATCCCCAGATCGGGGAGACCCTCACTCAAGTCTCGGGATGACTCGACCTCAACCCTCCCCCCCCAAGAACTCACACAAGACCATCCTTGCTGTAATCACATGAGGTTTATCGATAGGAACCAGTGCACTGGGGTTAATATGGGATATGTCCTACACAGGGGCAGTGGAGTTTGACCACGAGAGGCTGGGAGAAAGAGTATTTAAAGGAAGAGGCTGTGAACCCCAGGGAATGAGAGGATGTCAAAGGGGAATGTCAAAGATACCACAAGTTGCAGGATTGTTTTATGGCTCTAGGAGATAAGGGGATGCTAAAAGGTTTTATGGACCCCTGGTTCCTGGAACAGAGCTACTAAATCAGGAGAAGGGTCAGGTCCTCAGGTCCTCATTATTTTTATCTCTTGTCCTGTCAGGGTAAAAGTTTGTCAGAGTTGATGAAGCATCTGCATTTGAAACACATCTGGGTAGGCTTGGGCTACCGGTTTCCTGGAATGCTCTCTGCAGGAGGCAATGGCTGGAAGGCACAGTGGGGGCTTAAACAAACATCATAGGGGCAGAACAGTTACTCACACCTGGTGATAAGCGAAGTAGTTCTCTTGCATTTTTAACAATCTGTCTTCCTGAGTCAGGTCCTGTTGCTGAGTTTTGGGCTAATTTAAAACTCTATCTCTCAGCTTCAACACCTCCTAATACTTCAGTACACACACACACACACACACACACACACACACACACACACACACACACACACACACACAGTTCCTAGGGACAAAACTTCCATTTATATCTTTTATCTGTGTGTCTTTAGCCTGGATCTCTGTCTGGCCCACAGTAGTGCCAACTAAAGGGTGTTGGATGGAATGGTGGATTAGCAATGGCCTCTGGAAGCAGGGAGTGAGCTTCTATAGACCAAAGGTGTGTGTGTGTGTGGGGGGGGATTCAAGTGTGGAATAAAAGCTTCATAGCAGGCCCCTTTGCTCTCCTGGGTGTGACAGGATCCAGTGCAGCATCCAAAGAAATAGAAGAGTTTTTCCAGTGTTTTCTGCTCCCCAGGCTAGGGTCAGAGAAGGTAGGAGGAGAGCTGAGGACTGAGGTTCAGAAGGAGCCAGCTAAGAGAAGAGCCATAAACCATACCATCTAGACAGAGCAGGGTCAGAAGCCAGCAGGGCAGCCCAGCCAGTGAATCAGAGAGGAGAAGGGTTGGAAGATGAGATGTCCCTTGGGCCAGAACTTGAGTGTGCTGACACTAAGAAGCATGAGAGGCCACAGAAAGATTTAAACAGGTAGGATTTAAACTTTAGGCTTTATATTGTTAAAAACATACTTTAGTAAAAAAAATATACCTAAATGCTTTAAACCTTCCTTCTGACCTACCACCCACAAGAGGTATTAAAAAAAATGGTTAATAGGACAAAAGAAGATATGGACCTTTGGACTAGAGAGATGGCTCAATAATTAAGAGCGTCGATTGCTCTTCCAGAGGTCCTGAGTTCAATTCCCAGCAACCACATGGTAGCTGTGTGTGTGTGTGTGTGTGTGTGTGTGTATGTGTATACACACACACATATATGAGATGTAGACCCGTTTAGAAATATTTCTTTGAGGTGAATCCAATACTTTAGGAGAGAAGGAGAGGGAGAGGGAAAGAGAGGGGGAGGGGGAGAGAGAGGAGGAAGTGGAGGGGGGGGGGAAGAGAATCAGGAGGAAAAGGAGGAAGAATGAGATGAGAGGAGGAAGCAGTTATGAGAGGAGAGGAACCATGAGCACATGGCCAGGAAAAATAACAAGTATTTGGGGTTCATCACTGGGTGCATCTAGGCTAGCAGTTAGAAAAGTACATTAGGGGTTATCCCCCAGTAATGGTCAAAGTCAAATAAAATAACCATAGTCTGAGTCTCACATATTCATAAGCTAGTCAGGGATAAGCGTACATAAATTGGTTATACTACAAGGCTATGGCATTTGCAATTTTGAAAGATTCCTCTTTTTATGGCCGAGATGGGGTTCACAATTGAATAATCTGTTTTCCATTGCTGTAACAAAGCCACTGAGGCAAGAAAGGTGCTTCTTAGATGGCTCCCAGCAAGCTGAGGCTATTGAATTCATGATGGTAGAGGAGGTAAAATGTAGCCTTGAATCTACTTCAACTTCTTGGCAGGGAAGTAGGCCCGGGATCAGACTCTGTGTTTTAGAATGTAATGAAACACACATTTCTCCTACAATGTGTATTTTTGTCAAAAAAAAAAAAAAAAAAAAAAGATTGTATGATTGAAGGAGCCGCAATATATTTGACAAAGGCGAGGAAGTTGACTGCAGGATCAGCTTTGCGCTGAATATAAATCATTCTATTTTGGATGCATCATATCTGAAGTGATGACAAGACAGGGCTCAGTTACAGACTGCTGAAGATTATGGAGTAGGGCTTGGGAGATAGACAAAGGACTGGAAAAGGAGATAAAGTTTTAGGGTTTATCTACAAATAACCGGCACTCTACAGATGAAGGGCAAAGGCTGGGACTTGGGCCAGGGCAGAGATAGAGCCCAGAAGTAGGAAACAAGACATTATCTCTGACCTTCAAGAACTTGATATCTTGCTGGAAATACTAACTATGCACACTGTAAAAGAGTGAGGAATGACAGGAAACTCTAAAAATTCAGAAGGTAATTTCACCACGAGTCATTTCAGGGTGGCCCCAATGTTTCTAAAAATAACATAGACTGTTACAACCATTCTTGATTGCCTAATGGAACTATGTAGTAAGACTTGATTGCTTCAGACACAAACACCTAAGTTGTAGGACAGAGAAATGAAGTTGGAACTGGCCTGAAAATGTTCTCCCTGCTGGCTAGTTTTTGTGGTTCTGGAAGGTGTTATTTAAACTTTTGGGGGAAGAAAAATTCATCAGTGGTGTCTCCCAGTGGTGAGCTCTGCACATTACAATACTGTCCTGCTAGGCAAGGAGGCATAGCCACTGGTGACAGAGTAGTACAAATGGTATGATGGTAACCAACCACTTTGGGATTGAATTTGAAGACTACCCCATAGAAGGGAATGCAGCTCTGGGTCTGTAAACCTGGTCAAAAGCCCATGGCTGGAGAGGTCATAGGTCCTAGGGGTGAAAGTACCTCTGTTGTCTTGCTAAATGTTATTTCTTGCCAAGTTGCCTTCTAAATATGTATGTTCATACACATAGATTAGTTCTGCCTTCAGCCTTGGCCAGCAAGCTTCTTTCTGCAGCGATCAGCAGTCAATGCAAAGACCTATAATTGATCAAAGCAAATAAGTCCTATTGAGTGGTCATCCCTAAAGTTAGACATTGATATGAAAATCTCCACCAGTGAGGCTCAGGAGACATCTCAAAGAGGGGGTAGAGAGAATGTAAAAGCTCAAAATTTCGGGGGTGGGGAGGATGGTGGGGTGTTGGGAAATCCTGTCGTTTGGGTGTAGAGTGGTTGTTGCCCTCATAAACTCACAGCAGCTGTGCTTATCTATAAAAGATCAAGCCAACAAGATCAGCCAATATTCCAACAGGCAGCACTAACTGGACCCAGAAGGTTATAAACAAACAAAAACCAAAATAAAACATCATGAAAACTAAAGGGAGGTGATGAATGGGGGAGTTTTGGGTATTGTGGGAAGTGTGAGGGTGGAGTTGGAGGTGAGAATGATAAAGGCACATTGTGCAAACATGCCAAGTTGTCACAGAAGTTAGGAGATGGCCATAGCAGGTTCTTTGGCTTCTAAGTGTCATGGGAAGTCAGAAAGAAAGCCATCTTGAGATGTAGTAGCTGTAGGAGACTTTCCAGGACAGGACAACCACTGCGTCTGGGGGCCTCTGAGCCAACCTCTGGCACTTTGGCCTAGAGAATGTATGTATATGACCTTGTGTTGGGGGAGACTCATCGGCTATATGGGAGAACTCATGTTGCTAATTTTTGTCACTACCCCAGCCAGTTGGAGGCATTTTTACAGCCCTCCTTCCTTTCCCTTACATCTTCATTTCTCCATTCCTTTCTGCAAACAATGCCTTTAGAGCCTTCCCAGTTTGCTTCTTTCTGCCCAGCCTCCAATTCCCTGCCTGCTGCCATGTTTTCTGAAGTCAGGACCACCCTGGGTGATCATACCTTCTAAGCATCAAGGTCAGTATCTCAGCTTTCATTGCCTTGAACTTGAAAGGTCAGATACATACTGCTTACTCATTCATACACCAAGCTGATTCCCCCAATTAGGCTGTAAAGTCTCTGTTATAAGAAGATGCTTAGGGATAGACTAGATGTGGTGGCTCACAGGGAAAGACCAGATGTGGTGGGTCACACCTTTAATTGTAGAACTCAGTAAGTAGAGGCAGGTGGATCTCTGGGAGTTTTAGGCCAACTTCATCTACACAGTGAGTTTCAGATCAGCCAAGACCCTGTCTCAAAAAATAAGCAAAACAAAAACAAAAACAAAAACAAAAAAACCCCAGTTGCTTGGGGATTAGGGACAAAGTTGGCTCCATACTAGTGCCTAAGTATGATTAATGCTGGCTATTCACCACCCACAGGATGTGTAATGTCTTCTGAGTTTGGTGATCGTGGACAATGTCCCCTGACCCCAAAGGAGAGAACCACTGGCCCAGCCACTGTGATGTGATTGGTTCTATTTTCAATCATATTAATTGTCACATGGGCAGCAAGGTGTGTTCAAGATGATGTTAGGTAGTAAACATGAGCACCCCTCTGTTTATAAATAGCAACTCAAATGTATTCATAAGATAATTGCAGGAAACTGCTCAACAATCTCTGTATTCTCTTTTTCTTTTTAACGATTGAGACAGTGACTAGCAATGCTCTCCGTTCTGAGATCTAAGCCTACAGTGCCACATAAATGAAAGGAGGTGCCCAGATAACTCTCACCATTGTAAATAAGCACCCACTAGCCCAGCAGTATACTCCCGTGTTGTTTCCTTGCCTCTGGTCTTTGGAAGAGGGATGGTACCTGCCTTTCAGAAGCAGATCTCAACAGTAGTTCCGCTGGCTTCCTCAGGCCTAGCCTCTCCTCCCTCACAGGTAATCCAGACATTTCTCTATCTTTGCTATCTTTGCTAAGGCCTGATGCAGGTCAGTCATCCCCTGCAGGCATCCTGAGATTTTGTGAAGGACAGATAAGAAGTCAAACTTGTGGTGATCCCTGCAGATAGAAAGAAGCCTGGGCAAGCAGACATGCAGTCTGGGGCTGAGGCTCAAGTTCACTGATATATATGGAACTCACTCTAACTACATAGACCAATTCAAGTGTGTTTGGGATAGAAGTTCTGAGATATAAACACTTCCTGCAATGCTTTGTATATGCTTGGCCCAGGGAGTGGCACTATTAGAAGAAGGTATAGCCTTGTTGGAGTGGGTATGGCCTTGTTGGAGTATGTGCGGCCTTGCTGGAGTAGGTGTGTCACTGTGGGTGTGGGCTTTAAGATCCTCATCCTTACTGCTTGGAAGCCAATATTCTGTTAGCAGCCTTCACATGAGGATGTAAAACTCTTACCCTGCCTGCACCATGCCTGTCTGGATGCTGCCATGTTCTTGCCTTAATGATAATGGACTGAACTTCTGAACCTATAAGCCAGCCCCAATTAAATGCTGTCCTTTTAAGAGTTGCCTTGGTCATGGTATCTGTTCACAGCTGTAAAACCCAACACACTCCCATAGTTTAGAAAAGTTAAAAGATTGGAATGTCACAGATGTTTGATTTTAAAAAACTGTTTAGACTTTACCAATGCTACTGTAATATTTCCTAATTGGTAGGGATCTTCTCTTTTGATCAGAGTCAGTTTACAGTAGAGGGCAGTGATCTCTTGGTCCTAGACTCTTGTAGACAGAAACTTAAACCCAAGAGAGCCCACCTTAAAGGTCCCATTAAGCTAAGTGGACAAAGGTGCCGGCTTCTTGGCCACTCCTCCAAGCATTAGATTGTACCCATATTTGATATTTTGTGGGACCCTCTAGGAATGACTGAACACCAAACTGTTCCAGACATTCTTGCTGCAAAATGACAATTTTCACAAACCTTCCGCCTACACGGCTTCCCTGACTCAATGAGCAGTAGTGAACACATACCCCTGCTATTCTGGAGTCAGAGAAGAGCTACTGTGATTCAGCTAAAATCTTGTAGTGGCTTTTCCACCCGGCCTCATATCTGGAAATCAGGGCTTAGAGCCAAGCCCTGGCACTCTGGGTAGTTCGCTGACTGCTGAACCCTGATGAAACCAAGTGCATGGTGAATGATGACTATTGCTAGGCACCAGACCACCTCCCCTGAGGAACGCTGTCTCTGCAGACTGGTTTAGTAGAGTATGCACAGCTATACACAGTCTCATTAGCTTCTTTTCTCATTGGTGTAACAAAATACCCAGCAGACACAACTGGAGAAAAGGTTTTGGCTCATGGTTTAAAGCAGAGACCTCATGACAGCAGGCAGCTCCCTGCCTCTTCATATTTTAGGAAAAAATGGAGAGAGATCCTTTTTTTCAACTCTTTCTTCTTTTTTAAATTTTTTAACTTTGGGATCTCAGTACAGGTAATGGTGTCTCCCATGATCAGGGTAGGCTCTGAAAGATCCCCGAAGGGAGACCCTTACTCAAGTCTCGGGAAATCGCGGACCCCAGACACAGAGAGACCATTTTGGATGTAATATGCAAAGGCGAGGTTTCTTATGGAGACCTATTATGGAGATCTCTGGGCCTACACGTATCCCACGCAGGAGACAGAGGTGTCGACCCCGAGAGGCTGGGAGAAAGGGTAAAGGGAGAAACCACAACCCAATAGGGCAGGGGTAGTGTCATTGGAAAATCACAAGAAGCTTCCTGTCTCTCAAGATTGCTTAACTTTGTGTTCCCTTTAGTTCCTAGGAGAAGCTTCCTGCTTCTCAAGGTTGTTCTCTTGAGATTCTAATCTAACTTTAAGGTCAGCTAGTTCCTGGGAGAAGCTTTCTTTACTAGGTTGGGATCAACTATCTAAGGGCCTTATCTTAAACCCTTTTATCTGGATCCTGGGGGGGGGCGGTGGGAAGCAGGCTCAAGAAATGTGACCTTTTACTTACAGGTAGAGGGCAGGGTCTGGAATTTGAGGCATTTAGGGCTTTTTTAAACTTCTGACTTCTTAGCTGCATTTTTTATTCTTTCAGCTCTTCCATCTTCAGTTAATTCTCTTTGGAGGCACCTTCACAGAAATACCCAGAGGTAATTACCCTTAGGCAATTCTAACCTTAATCAAATTAACAATGGGGACTGCCTATTACATAATCTGTTCAGATAGCATATAAATGAAGATGGTCTTTCCCACTCCCTTTCGGTCTACCGGCTTTAAGGTTTGGTGTGTTAATTTGTACTGACTATGACAAATATCTGAGGTGATCAACTCTTGAGGAAGGAAAACCAGTGGTTCTCAATCTTCCTAATGCTGAGATCCTTTAATACAATTCCTCATGTTGTGGTGATTCCCCCAACCATAACATTATTTTGTTGCTACCTCATAACTGTAATTTTCCTACTGCTTTGGGTCATAATATAAATGTCTAATATGAAAGACATCTGATATGTGACTCCTGTGAAAGGGACATTGCCAAAGGGGTGGCAACCCACAAGTTGAAAATTGTTGTTTTAGAGGATTTGTTCCCCAGTTTCCTATGGCAGCATAGTAGTTCATGGTGGGTGTAAGATAAACAGGACTGCTTGCATTGTAGTAGCCAGGAAAACAAAGAAGAGACCTTATCTCTGTATCCTTCTAAGAGCAAGCCTCCAAAACCCAAGCCCCTTCCACTAGGCTCCACCTCCTAAAGATCCTACCATCTCCCAGTAGAGCCCTAAGTTAGCCTATACTTCCCTCCTTAGGGCAACATCGACAATCCATGCTACAAGGGTTGGAGACGTGGCTCAGTGATAAATTAGCTGTCATGCATGAAACCCTGGGTTTGATATCCTGACCCCATGGCTTCTCCCTCAAGTCTGTACCATAGTTCTTGAGAATCTATACCCTGGAGTCAGAGCTTGGAGGCTGGCTCTGGATATAGTGATCTTTCCACCTAGTGGCTGGGCATGCCAGTACTTGAGCTGCATGCCTACTCAAGATGCTTCCTTGCTGTGGATAAGTTGCTTCAATTCTGTATGCCTCAGTTTCCTTCTGGACATAATAACAAGTTGCCATGAGAACCAAGTCTCCAAAGTGAGGATGTCACAGGAATGCTTGCCCCACGCAAAGCAACTATTCAACATGGAGAATAGTTAAAAACCACCTGATCTAAATGAGTAGCAAATTTTGTGTTCAGCTGCTGGAAGTGTAAAGAACGGGACTTAATTCTTTCAAATTGATTTTCTATTTTCTAGAACCGAGGGCAACGTCTTCCACACATACTGGCTATAATTTTTGAACATTAATTTTATCCTCAGGCTACTTTCCACCAAATACAATGATCTGTGGTCTAAAAAGTGGTTTTGTGCCTAATCCAGGGACTCCCAAGACTGAGTTTCTGGGTGTTTCTATCCAGGACAAGTGACCTTACAGTGACCTTATGAAGACTCTTTAAAGAGATAGCTGTTTTGTGGGTTTTTTGTTTCATTTTGTTTTGTTTTGTTTTTGACCCAACACATGCCAATCACAGAGTAGATTCTTACAGAATGTCTTCAGAGAAACATGAGCAATGGAATAGACCAGTGTGGTACTTGTGTGAAATCCCTGGCTCCTTAAGGCTTCTTTATGGATGGGGGGTTCTTGCTTGTGTCCTGCTGGAAGTCACCCCTTCCCAACACTGAGCTTTGTTTAAATTTAATAATAGAGGGGAACTTGGACAGACAGAGCCTACAGTGTGATGAATGCAATGTGTCAATCAAAGTTGAGGTACATAACCTTGCCCATAGTTTAGGATAAGAAGTGGGGTACAGAGTCTGATTATAGCAGGAAAGAGACTGAAGGTAGACTGTGTCTGGGCAGTGAGCCAGGCCTTCTACTAGAGAGTCCCTTGCTCATCCATCAGCTGATCAGAGCCCAGATCATATTTCAGCCCAGTCAGTAGTGGCTTCTCTAGGTCCTTTCAGTTAATCTTGGAGCAGAGCATGTGGCACTTGTGTGGTTTACACGTAAAGAGTGCTTCAGGGTTCATGGCATATTTCCTTACAGCCTATGCAGTGATTGATCCAGGCACATTGCAAAAGTGCTGATTTTCAAGGATTAAGAACCACGCAGGGGCTCATTGGAATGCAGAGTTGGCATAGATACCCAACTAAAAGCATCTTATGTTCTGAAGGTTGATACTTAGAGAAAATCCTTGATGGTTAGGTTCTTTCATGCCCAAAATCAGTAAAGATGCAAGAAAGTCCACAGCTTCAACACTAATATCCCGTATTTCACAGAACTTCAGAGTCTTCTGCCCATTTTTATGTTACTTATTTATATTTTTGGTGGATGAGAAGAGGAAGACATGCAGTAACTGCCCTGGATTTTGTGGAATGGGGGTCCCAAAGGCTCATATAGCAAGGACTTTCCTACCAGTCTGAGGTACTATCATGATAGAGTGAAGATTTTAGGAGGTGGAGTTGGTGAAGTTAGGTCATTGAAGGGGCTTGAAGGGGCTGGCCTGACTTGTAATTTAAATGTGAAATGTCCCCTTGTCTTAGTTAGGGTCTTATTGCTGTGAACAGACACCATGACCAATGCAAGTTTTATAAAGGACAAGATTTAACTGGGGCTGGCTTACAGGTTCAGAGGTTCGGTTCATTATCATCAAAGTGGGAGGGGGGCATGGCAGCATCCAGGCAGGCATGGTGCAGGAGGACCTGAGTTCTACATCTTCACCCGAAGGAAACTAGGAACAGACTGAGCCTCCTAGGAGGAGCTAGGAGGAGGGTCTCTAAGCCCACTTTCACAGTGACACACTTCCTCCAACAAGGCCACACCTTCTAGTAGTGCCACTCCCTGGGCCAAGTATATGCAAACAATCACATCCCTCAAGCTTACATTTCCGAATACTTGGCCCAGGGAGGGTGTACCTCTTGGGGAAATTGTAATACTGCTAAGAAGTTAAACCTTACTAGAACTAGGTCACAGCATTTCCTGCTGACTCTCTGCTTCCTGATTGTGAATACAGAGCCACTGACTTCCTGTGGGAGTTCCATGCATTTCCCTTCCTGATGGAATGAATGCTTGAACTGTGAGTCAGGACAAACCTTTACTGTGCTGCTTTTGTCAGGGTACTGTATCACAGCAAGAGGAAAAGAAACTAATACAGGACCCCTGCCCCTTCCTCTCTCCCTTTTTGCTAATGGACCTTCCTTCCTGATGAGCTGTTTGTCTCAGGTAATTTATAATCGTCAGTTTTTCTGTTGTGACAAATACCTGAAGAAGACAAGTTAAAGGGAGGTTTATCTGGATGCCCAGCATCACAGACCTCAGTACACTGTGACAGAGGTGCAGAGAGCAGCTCGTTATCATTATATATATATACATATATATATATGTATATATATATAGTTTCTTTTTGATTCCATTAGGACCCCAGCTTAATTGATGATATTATCTGCACTCAGGGTGGGTTCTTTCCCTTAGCTAATCTCTGGAGGTGTTGTCAGACTTTCCCAGAGATTTGTTTTACACATCTCCTAGCTGCTTCTCAACAACGCCGAGGTGACATGGAAGATGATTCTTAGCAGTCACGGTAACAGTGAGCAAAGGCAGGCAGAAGAATCGACCCAATACCCTTGCCACTCCAAACTCTTCCAACATTTAAAAATGATCATGTTTTATGGCATGAACATCAGAATGTCTGGGCTATTTTGAGTTCTGTTTATGAGTTACTTTGCATTAGCACCCACATCTACCAACACTTTCACACATCTTACTAATTCTTATTCTACTATGTCTGAGTACCACCGTGTTTGCTAAAATGACAAAAAAACCTCTAACCTATATTTTCTTCAGACTTCACAAGCTGCCGTGACATTACTCCACCGGGAAAGAAGCCCTGACATTTCATTTTCCTGTCAAAGTCACCGCCGCAAATCTCTTTCCAGTAGCTGCCTCCAGCTAAATGCCAGATTGCTCCTCAAGAACTATGAGGGAAGCTAATTCCCAGTCCTGCCTTTCACCTGTCTCTGCCTGTTAGAAGCTCAGCCCAGGCAATTTTATTACTGGTTAAAAAAGAAAAGAAAGGAAAAAAATAGTCAGACTGTTCCTTTGTTTTTTTCCCATTTTCTTCAGTAGCTTCCATGATTCCCAGAACCCACCAGGAGGTAGAAGGAAGAAACTGACTACATATGTGTCCTCTGACCTCCACTGAGCACTGTGATGTATATGTCCAAACTTCACACACATACACACACTCACACACACAGACACACACACACACACACACACACACACACACACACACACACACACACACACACACACACACACACACACACACACACACACACAAAAACACAAACAAGCACACACACACACACACCAAAAAAAGCAAAACAAAATGATTAACCTGAACAAGCAAAGAACCGAGAGAGCTCTTAGAAGAAAGGGGACATAGAGGATACTTACTGGTTTACAGATAATTCCACTAGTCTCCTCCCAGGAACCTAGCAACAGCAACCTAGCAATAGCTTCCATAGTCCCCTGCTGCCAGGTGCTAGCCAGGTGGGTGTGGCAACTTATAAGAGGAAGGCTCACCACCCCAGCCCTCTCTCCCTTTTCACTCCCTTTCTACCCTCTTCTCTCTCTCTTCTCTCTACCCCCACTTCTTTCTCTCACTCTCTTTCTCTATTCCCATGTGTTCCTGGTTGGCCTTTCTTCTTCTCTTCCTGTTTCTCTCTTTGTGTCCCTCTCTCCCCTCTTCTCTGCCTTCATAACTCTCTTCCCAGATTCTCCAGGTCCCTGTTCTCCTCTCTCCACTGCCCCCGCCAGCGGGGACCCAGTTATTCAGGGTCCCGAAGAGGCTTTCTACCTCTGGGCCAAATGGGGGTGAAGAGAAGGAGGAGACCAAGCAAGATTCTATTGTCAAGGTCTCGTTTATTGGGATGAACGTTACAGCTTTTAAGGCTTTCAGGTAGGGGGAGTGACCTTTGTGAAACATGAAGGAGGGGAAGATGAGGGTATAGGCAGTGATAGCTGGAGGCAAAGAGGTTAGGCGGTAGACGATGAGGTCAGGCAGTGGACACCGGGTGTTGACTCAGGAGATAACTGGTATCTGCCCGAGCTGAGGCATCCCTTGAATGTTATCTTCCTGTGCCATAAATTCATGGGAGAGGCCTCTGTCCAACAATCTTAAGACTTATGGCAGTCATCTTAGGGGTGAATATCTGTGGCCAAACAGCCCAGAGTCACCTAGCCACTTTGAGCTATACAGTCACAAAATGGTCAGGCCCAAATCCAATATGGCTCCCTACACTCCACAATGAGCCTTCCTTATAGTAGCTCGGCCACATGGCATGGTTTCTCAGGGGGACACCTTGGCACCCAGGTACCTCCTTACTCTCACTGCATTATACTGAGTTATATTTCATAAGAATACTTGCATGCAATAAAACAAGAAAGCCATGAGGAGACAGCCATGCCAGCAATTCAGCTGACAGCTCCCAAACGTCTGTGATCTTGAAATTAATGGGATGAACCTCAAAACATCCATGATCCATTCCTGGGGCTGCTGGACACCTTGAATGATGTCTGAGGATGAGTCTCCAGTGGCTTACGAAGTATAATAACAATAAAATAAAGTTGTAATTTTATTCATAAATTTCACACAAAAACAGCCAAGGCTTTAGGAGCAAGGTTCGAATTGTGTCACTTTACATTTTTAAAAGATGTGAACAGTAGCGTAGCGCTTGACATATATGAAAATTCAGAAGGCTGAAGTAGCTGGCTTTGTCCCCCACCATTGCCAGCTTTGCTGAAGTCAAGGCTACCACTTCAAGAATCGATGCTTCTAGTTCCGAATCCTAGTCATCCCCTTCTGTGCTGAGAATGAAACTCAGTCCAAATCCCTCTTTTGTTGTTGTTTGTGTTTAGACAGGATCTCACCACGGAGCTCTGGCTGGCCTGGAACTTGCAATGAAGATCAGGCTGGCCCTGAACTCAGAGATCCACTGGCCTCTGCTTCTGGAATGTTGGCATTAGAGACATGCACCAACAAACCCAGCCCTAGATGCTAACTGGCAATTGAAGCTTTTTTACAGCGAGTTGCAGAATTTGGGGTGGGGGTGGTGGTGTCTCTAACTTCTAGTAGGTTCTAAATAAGGAACTAAAGCCCATCAGTGCTAAACTGTATAAACAAGCAGATGGGAGAGAATTGCAATTATGTTTTTTTCACAATAATTTTAAAAATCAATGCTTTTTTTCCCCTCTTGGAATGCAAAGCAAGTTAATCTTAGAGATGGCAGGATAGTGTACAGTTAGTTGTATTCAAAAGGCAAAAAACAGGGCTGTAGAGATGGATCAGTGGTTAAGAGCCCTTGCTGTTCTTACAGAGGACCAGAGTCCAGTTCCCTGGCACCAGCAAGCTGCTAACAACCATCTATAACTCAGGCTTCAGGGATCTGGCCCGGTCTTTTGACCTCCACGGGCACTGGTACCCAGTTTACATGTACACACAGACATATAAGTAATTTTAATTTAATTTTTAAAAGACAAAAAATCATACTTTCATCCTCGGAGTTCCAAAGGCAAAGGAATTATCCAAATTGTAGTACAGATGATAGACCGCAGGTATGCGATAACAGAGATTCCCAGGAGCAGGCTTACGATTCTGCTGGCTTCATGTGGATCCAGGAATGTGAATTCTTAAACAGTTGCTTCACAGGGCTCTGCGAAGGGAGCCCACCATCCCATTTTGTAGACCATTCACCCAGAGAGATCCCTGGAAGGAAACGTTATTAGCAAGTCAGAAGGATGCTCCCTAGTGGAAGAGAACTGCAGTTAATCTTGATTGTGAACTTGATTGTAATTGTCATTGTTGGATAGAGAGCTACGCTACCTGAGAGATCATTAAAGCACACTTCTGGGTGTGAGGAATTTCCAGAGAGGACTGATGGAAAATGCAGTAACTGATGGAGAAAAAGACCTACTGCGAGTGTGTGGTACCTGTGAGCAGTTTGCAGCCCCTGTTGAGAAGAAGAAAAGGCTTTGAGAGGATAAATGCAGCCAATGTGCACAAGCTCCGCTTTTCTCCCCAGCCAGTACATCTCTCTTTTTTTTTTCTTTTTTTTCCGGAGCTGGGGACCGAACCCAGGGCCTTGCGCTTGCTAGTCAAGCGCACTACCACTGAGCTAAATCCCCAACCCCCAGCACATCTCTTGCTGCCATTTGTGGAAGCCTTTCAGGGTCAACTTTCGGCATCCTCAGCAACTGTCACTGGCCCGTCTCGTCCGAGGCTTCCAGCTTCTAAGAGCAACCACGGGTCTCCCCAGCCCTCAGCCTTGAGGCAGCTGGACCATCTAGCCAACTGTGTACAGCCAATCTAATAAACCCTTTTCTTACCCTTAAAATTGACTGATATTTGCTTATTGTGAGAGGCAATGACCTTCACTTCAAAATAAGCACGCTGGAGATTTAAAAGTAATGAAATTCAGACAGTTTATTTTACGACCTTATGAAGCCAGGTGTCAGCCTAGAATCACAGGTGCTCGTGGGGTACAGACAATAGCTATAAAACCTGAGCACGTGACCTGTGTTTTTAATAATCAGGAGAGTACAATCTTACTTGATACATAGGTATTATCTTTCCCTTTATAACTTAAGTTTGTCTTTTTTAATAGAAAATAAAAGAGTGGGTTACATCTACATTTTATACTGTCTATTTAAAACCTTATCAGGTGTGTGACCTTGAAGATCAGCTCACTGTTAGTAATTTTCTACTCTCAACTTCTAGTTTGGAGCAACGGCAGCTTTGCAGACTTTTGGTAGGGGATAAAAAACGCTAGACTATTAAGAGTCTAGCATTTTTTGTTTGTCACTGGATCTAAGTTGGCCCAAGGGACCATTGGACAAACAGTAAGATCTTATTTCTTACAACTGTGGATTGGTTCCTCTAGGGATACAAGGAGACATCAGAACATCAGAAGTGACTGGGCTCTTTATCATTTTTGAACTAATTACCAATTATTGGGAAAGAAATGCTCTGTTTGTAATGATAAATGACAGTGGCTTTTGGGTTTCTTAGCTGTTTTGCAGCAATGGTTCCCATTTTTTCATTAGGTACCAATTTCCTTATTTTCTTGCCTTTGACTTATTAGCATTAATTATTTGTTGTTGTTTTATTAATTATTATTCATAATTAAGAATCAATTTGTTATTTAGTAATCATTGGTGCACTGGATTATTGGATATTAATAATAATCATTAGTTATCAGCTATTAATTATTGATCATTTGTGCCATTAATAGAATGGTGTAATAATCCATAGTGACACCGTGTTGGACTGGCATGACTGACAAGGCAGGGTTGGAGAATAACCAGAGAGACTTCAACATAAAGCAAAGAAGCTTGAGTTTAGTTTGGAGGTAAAAACTTCTGTGCTGGCTGATAGATAATGTTTAATAAAGCCTTCCCAGGAAGAACACATCTGACACCGTTGATGGTGGGAGAGACCACAGGAAGTGGTGGGTACTGAGCCAAGACAGCACAACATTGATCCCCCCCCCCCCCCGCCATGGTTTTTACACAGGAAAGTGGGTCAGGGTGGCTGCGTTGTTCAAATTTCCAAGAAATTATGGGACATGTCTTGGTCACATGCTATCCTGATGTTAGAAAAAAAGAATGCAATTTTACTGCTGGAAGAATGCACACCCACAGGCTGGGTTTGCTAAAAGCCTCATTGTGTTCTTGGAGCACTAGGGTTTGGAACTCCTGTCAATATTATGGCCCTGGGTTGTTGCTCTGGATCAAGGTCAGGTGGTTTTCTTTCAAAGCCATATGGTAAGTGTTTTGATCTTTGGGGGCAATTCCATCTCTTCATCACTATTTTATTACAGCCTGAATGTAGCCACAGGTAGTGGCTTAACTTAAACTCAGGAATGTAGCTGTTTGTTCCAGTTGAAGCTTATTTACAGTCTACTAGCAATTCACACTGCATTTTGCTTGCTCCTTCGCCAGGGATCTCATTCTAGTAATATTTAGCAAGTGTTTAATTCATGTGACTAATCTGTTTTTTAGCAATAACCCTATTCTTAATCACTTACATTGAAATGTATCATAATGCAAGTCTTTCAGAAGCAGCCCAGTTCCCTGAGAGCCAGCGTCATGAAATGTCACACAGGTGGTAGTAAAAGATCCCCAGAGCGGGGAGACCCTCACTCAAGTCTCGGGATGACGCGACCCCCCCCTCAAGAACTCACACAAGACCATCCTTGCTGTAATCACATGAGGTTTATCGATAGGAACCAGTGCACTGGGGTCAAGACTCATATCCCACGCAGGAGACAGAGGAGTCGACCCCGAGAGCCTGGGAGAAACAGCATTTAAAGGCAGAGGCTGTGAGCCCCAGGGGATGGGGGGGGTGTCACAGGGGAATGCACCACAAGTTACAGGATTGTTTTATGGCTCCAGGAGATAAGGGGACGCCAAAAGGTTTTATGGCCCCCCTGGTTCCTGGAACAGAGCTACTAAATCAGGAGAAGGGTCAGGTCCTCAGGTCCTCATTATTTTTAAAAGTTTGCCAGAATTGATGAAGCATCTACATTTGAAACACCTCTGGTTAGGCTTGGGCCACCGGTTTCCTGGAATGCTCTCTGCAATGGCTGGTAGGCACAAGTAGGGGCTTAAATAAACATCACAGGGGCAGAACAAAGAACAGTTACTCACATCGGATGATAAGCAAAGTAGTTCTTTTGCATTTTTAACAATCTGTCTTCCGGAGTCAGGTCCTGTTGCAGAGTTTTGGGCTAATTTAAAACTCTATCTCTCATTAGCTACAAAAAAGAAGCTGTCTTCCACAGATTCCAGCTGACCTGTCACCACCATTCTGGAAAAACACAGAGAAACTAGCTTATTAGTGATGCTGAGTGCTACTTGGCTAATGGGACAAATGAGCTTCATATCTCCTGTCGATTTCCAGGCCTAGTACCAACACCGTCCTGACAGGTACAGTGTTTATTAGCATCCTGCATCCTTACCATGCCACTGGTCAACACCAGTGAAGCAATCTGCTATATTTAGCACACCCCTACCTGTGCAATGGAATAGAACCAACACCTCATAATTGCAATCCGCAAACACCTCCTGACTGTTTTCTGCTACTGCTTCAGGGTGAGACTCAACTCTCACTTGAAATAAACCTGTGGCAGCTGGCTTTTGATCTCTGTCCCCAGAGATGTTGATGTCACTGGTTAGTGCCTATTCATCCCCTGGCTGCCTTTCAGCAGCCCCTGATGATTCTATGGCCACAGCTACTCACAGGAAGAACTGTTGGCCCAAAGAAGCATCACATGCTGGAAGGACTTGGGATATCAGCTTGAGGGTGAGGAGAAATGATTCTGAGATGCACACCAACATGTAAAGCTATTTCTACCCATGGAAATACCCAAAGGGCCCATTGGCCTAGAAATGTATATACCAACCTGTCAAGACAGCCAGGCCCCAAATATGGGAAGAAAAGAGGAAGGCATGTGCTGCATTGAATCGCTCACATTGTAAGTGCTTGGTTCTCTATTGCCTCTGGTCTCCCAGCTCAGCTCCTATTTATAAAGTCACAAATTCATATTATTCCCTGTCAAAACTGACCAGCTGTGAACACATCACCTGATTCTGGGCAGCTGACACTAATGTGTGGTGAGCCTAGAGTCCCCAGCTGCACCCCATGTAGGTAGGTCTCAAAGGTTCACATGGGGCACAAAATTACCATCATTCAAGCAGCAGCAAGGTTGCTTTGTGAAGCCTGAGATTGCCTGCAGACAGCCTGAGTATGTGTGGAAGAAGGAAAGAAAAACACAGATCACAGGAAATCTTCCAAGGAATCTAGGACAGCTGTACACAGCCTTTTGACAATCCTGAGCTGAAGGCTGTTTACACAAATCATTATTGCTTTAGAAGAGTTTGGCACTGTTAACAGGCTTCTATGTCCTCTCCAGAGGTGTGGCTGGAGACATGCAGCATCTGTGTAAGGAAGAAGGTTAGTGGCCAAGTAATCTTGCTATCCAGCCAACTGATGAAGGAGGTTTCAGACTATGCTGCAGTGCTAAGTGGCTGTCAGGGAACTTTGACTGGGTACAGCTCACTGGTAAAACTGATGAATATGTGTGGTGGGGAAACGGAAAGTGTTGCCAGGAGACGACAGAAGTTAGGAGTCCCAGGGATAATTCTGTCTGCTGTAACTCTTAGGGGAGCTGCAGCTAACTGGCCAGAATTTTGGTGTGCTAGGTTTTTATACAGAGACTATATATCACATATAACCTGTTGCAGTAACCTCTCCAACCCGAATCGGCCAGCACAAAGAAAACACAACTCAATTAATATGAATACAAGCTGGCGCCTAGATTGGGCAGATCCACCACTACACTGTCTTATTCCCAGCTCTCAAATCCCTCATGGTTTGCACCTTTTCTATGCCATGTCTCCAGCTTCTCCTTTTCCGACGACTCCTCAATCTCCCCCTCTTCCTCTCTCCCAACTTCTCTTCCCCCTGCCCAAATCACAAGCTCTTGCCTTTATTTTACAAATTAAATGGGAGTTTCTGATAAGGTCACCTGAGTCCTGAGTATGTGACTAGGCAGCCATCCTTGGGGGACCAGAATTAGCATCAAAATAGAGAGAACTCCAACAATAACCCATAACACATAATAATATATGATATGTATACAACATATAACATATGACATACAATAAACAATATATAATACATAGTATATAATGCATAGTAATCTTTCTTGCTCTTTCTAATCCATGCCAGCTGGCTCCATCGCTTCTGACTCTGCAATGAGACAATACTCATGGAGTAAGGGGTAGGGAAGGAGAAGAAAGAGGAAGGGGAGGAGAGAAGGAGGCATCAGGAAGACACAAAAGAGTCAGGAACAAGAGACCCCCTGCAAAAAGCCTCCAGATACTGCTTCCCTGAAGCAGGCCCCCACCGCCTACTGACAGGCATTCAGTATGAATTAACCCATGGATGAAGTTAGCGCCTTCCCTCAATATCCAATCAGTTTTCAGTGGCCACCTTCAGCTCTGGATCAAGCCTTGAACCCATGAGCCTTTGGCACCATTTTACATTTTATATAAAACCGTATACTTGGCCTTTCACTTAGATGTTGGAAAAGTTCCTCAATTTGTTACTGTTTGTTAGTGTGTGTGTGTGTGTGTGTGTGTGTGTGTGTGTGTGTGTGTATGGGTGTGTGTAGTATGTATATATGTTCTCTTAGAGGTTAGAAGTGGACATTGAATGCCTTCCTCTATTGTTCTCAGGGATTTTCACTCAACCTTCTCTTGATTCAGCTAGACTGACTGGCTAGCAAGCCCCCAGGGTCCTCCTGTGTCTAGAGTAACACCCAGTGCTGCTGTGCTAGCCTTTATGATGTGGCTTCTGGGGTTGGGGGTGGGGCCTGAAGTGAGGTCCTCATGTTCTGATGGTAAGAACTTTGCTAACTGAGCCATCGGACGACTTGGCGACTTACACCTGTGACTGGGGCTTGCACATCAACTCTGTTGCAGAGTAGAGCTGGAGAGTGCTGAGATTGAGGGTGAGCAGCCACAGTTGTTCACAGAGCATCTGTGTGAGCCATTCTGGCTGTGCTTTGTTTGACAGTATGTAGTGGGAGCATCAGGTCAGAGGTAAGTTCTCGTCTTTGGGGCTGAGGTCTCTCATCACACACTCAGTCACCCCATTAAAGCGCAAGGCCTCTCGGCCTCTTGGCCAGCTGCATGTTCATTTTTGAAAGTGAGAAATTGGGAACAGTGGCAGGGTCCCAGCTGGATTCTGCCTCACCTAGCTTGACTCTGGTGCTTAACCAGAACCACAGAGGAACACTTTGGTTTGAAGATTTTCCTCCAGTATAAAGCTCTGTGGTGTTTTAAGGAGATCAAAGGGATACAGATTGGAAAAGAAGTCAAAATATCACTATTTGCAGGTGATATGATAGTATATTTAGGTGATCCCAAATGTTCCACCAGAGAACTACTAAACCTGATAAACACCTCCAGCAAAGTGGCTGGGTATAAAATTAACTCAAATAAATCAGTAGCCTTCCTCTACACAAAGAGAAACAAGCCATGAAAGAAATTAGGGAAATGACATCCTTCATAATAGTCCCAAATAATAAAAGATACCTCTGTGTGACTTTACCCAAGCAAGTAAAAGATCTGTATGATAAGAACTTCAAGCCTCTGAAGAAAGAAATTGAAGAAGACCTCAGAAGACAGAAAGATCTCCCATGCTCATGGATTGTCAGGATTAATATAGTAAAAATGGCCATTTTACCAAAATCGATCTACAGATTCAATACAATCTCCATCAAAATTCCAACCTAATTCTAACTCTTCAGAGAGTTAGACAGAACAATTTGCAAATTCATCTGGAATAACAAAACACCCAGAATAGCTAAAACTATCCTCAACAATAAAAGGACTTCAGGGGGAATCACTATCCCTGAACTCAAGCAGTATTACAGAGCAATAGTGATAAAAACTTCATGGTATTGGTACAGAGACAGACAGATGGACCAGTGGAATAGAATTGAAGACCCAGAAATGAACCCACACAGGTATGGTCACTTGATTTTTGACAAAGGAGCCAAAACCATCCAACGGAAAAAAAAGATAGCATTTTCAGCAAATGGTGCTGGTTCAACTAGAGGTCAGCATGTAGAAGAATGCAGATCAATCCATGCTTATCACCCTGTACAAAGCTTAAGTCCAAGTGGATCAAGGACCTCCACATCAAACCAGATACACTCAAACTAATAGAAGAAAAAGTGGGGAAGAATCTTGAACACATGGGCACTGGAGAAAAGTTCCTGAACAAAACACCAATGGTTTATACTCTAAGATCAAGAATTGACAAATGGGATCTCATAAAACTGCAAAGCTTCTGTAAGGCAAAGGACACTGTTGTTAGAACAAAACAGCAACTGACAGATTTGGAAGAGATCTTTACCAATCCTACAACCTATAGAGGGCTTATATCCAAAATATATAAAGAACTCAAAAAGTTAGACTGCAGGGAGACAAATAACCCTATTAAAAAATGGGGTTCAGAGCTAAACAAAGAGTTCACATCTTTAGTCAGGAATGCAAATGAATGGCTGACAGAATGCTGGCACACCTAAACAGAAAATCATTCTGTTCAACATCTTTTGGGCATATATCCAAAAGATGCCCCAACATATAACAAAGTCATAAAATAGCCAAAAAGGGTGGTACAAATGCAAATCAAAAACAACCCATTGAGATTTCACCTCACACCAGTGAGAATGGCTAAGATCAAAAAACTCAACAGGTGACAACAGATGCTGGTGAGGATGTGGAGAAAGAGGAACACTCCTCCATTGTTGGTGGGATTGCCATCACCATTCTGGAACTGAGAACGGTAATGGGGGAGGATGGGGAGGGAACACCCAAAAGAACAATGAAGAGGAGGTGGGAGGGGACTTGGACTGACCCTGTCAACTGTTGGCCTAGGAAACCAGGAAAAGGGAAGACTGAACCCCAATGAAAATGTAAGGCGGAAAAGAAATGCAATCGAAATGTTAATAAAGATGAAAAAAAAAAAAAAAAATGCCCCCCCATAGGCTCATAGATATGAAGGACTAGTCACCAGGGAGTGAAACTGTTTGAAAGCATTAGAAGGATTAGGAGGTATGGCCTTGTTGAAGTTCACATGGACTTATTGGAAGAAGTGTGTGTGTGTGTGTGTGTGTGTGTGTGTGTGTGTGTGTGTGTGTGTGTATGTGTGTGTGTTTTGGTTTGAATTTGAATATGTTTGGTCCATGGGAATGGGAAGTGGCACTATTGGTAGGTAGATGTGGCCTTATTCTAGGAGGTATAGCCTTGTTGAAGGAAGTGTGCCACTGTAGGGGTGGGGTTTGAGGCTCCCATGCTCAGGCTCCACTCAGTGTGGAATGAGAATCTCCTCTTAGCTGCCTTCAGATCAACTCTCAGCTCTTCCAGCACCATGTCTGCTTAAAAGCTGCCATGTTTCCTATCATGATGATAATGGACTGAACCTCTGAAGCTGTAAGCCAGCCCCAATTAAGTATTTTATATTATAGGAGTTGCTAAGGTCATGGTGTCTCTTCACAGCAATGACCCTAAATGAGACAGTGTATCACTGAGGGTAGGCTTTGAGGTCTCAAAAACCTACAACAAGCCTAATGTCTCTTGTTTGACATATGATTCAGAATGTAGCTCTCACCTATTGCTCCTGCACCATTCATGTCCTTGTGCTCCCTGACATGCTGTTAACAGACTCAACCTCTGAAACTGTAAATATGCCGGCAGTTAAATGCTTTATTTTATATTACTTTGGTTGTGATATCTCTTCACAGCAATAGAACAAGACAAGCCCCATCATCCTTTGGAAACATTTCTGCAGCTGGTCAGATGGATACAAGAAATCTGTCTACCCTAAGGGAGTCATAAAGAGGAGCAGCCCTGGTACCTCTAAGGAATAAGGTTCTTTTTGGATCCTAGAGATGGAGTTCAGGGCACTTTGTAGAGTTTGATGATAAGCCAGCCCAGGAGAAAGTTAGCTCACTGAAAGAAGGACTTCCTAAGAAGTAGGTCAAAGGTCAAGGCAAGGCATGGCAAAATGTAGTATTCCAGGCTTCAGTATGGAGGTGTGCGACTAAGACAGAAGACTGGTTAGTTGGAGAAACCACAGGGACTTAGCTGTTGAGGAGACTGTAGCAGAAGGCCAGGAGCCCAAAGTCAGCCAGATCATGGAGACCTAATGTCAGCGACAGCTGCCTTACCTAGAAAGACTACATCTCCCTGGCCCAGGCAGCGGGTAGGGCTTGGCCTGCAGGTAACTGTGTTTGAATACTTGCTAGTGTTGTGCTTCATAAGCTCTTAGTCTCTTTGTCTCAGCTTCACACAATTGTTAATACTCTCTAATATATGCCTTTTTACTTAATTCTTTTTCAAATTTGTGATTCTGGGGCTGAAGAGATGGCTCAGTGGTTACAAACACTTGTTACTCTGGGAAAGGACTCAGGCCCCACATGGCAGCTCATGTCCATCTCTAACTTCAGTTTCAGCGGATCCTGTGCCCTCTTCTGACTTCCATGGACACTGGTATGCACATGGTATGCATCTATATATGAAAGTAAAACGTCCATACACATTTTTATTTTATCTGTCTCTAAGTTTTTAGGTTTTTATTTTCGTCTTCCTATTCAACTTTTAGATTGGAGTTTTAGAACTTACCTTTTGTTGCTGCTGTTTTTGTTTGTTTGAGTCTGTCTTTTTGAGACAGGGGTTTTTATACTCCCGACTCCTGGGGCTCTCATAGATCACAAGGAAATGTAAATTATGTGTGTTTCCTCGTGCCATTGCAGTGTTAAATGAAGATTTAACACTGTTTTTGCCGCATGCATTGTGCTTGTAAATTTATTTTAAGTTTCATTCCTGGTTTGGTTTTATATTTAATACCAGATAAATGGCTAATGCGCTCCTATAAACAAGCTTACATCCTTGTGTGGTTTTGTTGACAAGATAGAGACTCTGAACTGGGAATGATAGGACACAGGACACAGTCCTTTTAATTTCACTTGGGTCACCAGGCAAAATTACAAAAAATTTAACATCTTCATTGGTTTTATTATTAGTTCTAGAATAGGTAATACTTCATACTATAAAATGGAATAAATGGATTAGCACTCCAATAAACCAAGGAAGTTGTATTTTCAGACAAAAAATGGCTGAAGAATCATAACTAAAACCCAATGGATTGTCATTTTAGAGCTAGGTTCCCTATTGGTAGGACACAGATAATAGGAAAGTAATTGATTAGCTAACATTTGGTCACTCAAGTGATTTTCTCCTGTCAGGATTGAGGGAGAGAGAAATGTCATTATTGGCATTATCAAAGCAATTGAAACTGGCCTGTTTGGAAACCTGCCCATTGTCCCTTAATCCTGACTTCTGGAAGTTCAGATGAATAGGGTAACATCACACGAATGACTCCTTTTTCCATTTTCATCTTTTCCATTTGGGCTTGCTGTGGAAGCAGAGTCCAAAATGGTCGCCTTCTAAAATGTTCATTTCACTGTAGGCTATTATCTATAATAAATAATGAATATATAATATGATAATCATTTAATAAATAAACTCACCAATGTTGTGATCATTGGCATTCTTTCCTCGTTGGCTTATAGAAATTCTTTGTTCAACATAATTGCCTGCGTCATTCCATATCATTTCCCCTAAAAGGTTCTACTTGTTGATTTTGTGTTACATGTTTCCATAAAACATTTTCTCATTTATTTTAAAGTGTAGCAATGTAGATAATTTTTCTCTTACAGCTTCTTAGTGAGTTTCCAGAACAGTGCTTTATGTGTTGAAGTGAATGCCCACTGTAATAGGGAGTTCCTTTTCAAGGTTACCTCCTCTTCCTCTGTCAGCATTCCGCATTTTAAAAAAGGCCACATTAAATTGATTTAAAATTGACTACATATAAATGCTAAATCATCTTTCTTTAGACTTACAAAACCCAGAACATATGATGACCTTTAGGTAACAAAATGTATAATATTCCCTCTCCTGCTCAGTCATCAAACACAAAATGTGTGGATTTTAACTTTCAGGAAAGTCAAATGTTTTGTTTAAAGAATTCTAGAAATCAACTCCAGGATATCAAAACTTCCTGATTTCAATGGGATTTTTGTTTTTGTTTTTATTTTTTTAATAATATTATTTATTTAGCATATGTGAATACACTGTAACTGAATTCAGATACATCAGAAAAGGGTATCAGGTCACATTACAGATGATTGTGAGCCACTATGTGATTTCTGGGAATTGAACTCAGGACCTTTGAAGAGCATTCAGTACTCTTAACTGCTGATCCATCTCTCTAGTCCCTGATTTCAGTGTTTTAACAAGAAAAAATGGCATAGTCTTCCTGCCCATTGCCCTCTGCACATCCTCTCTCTCTAATGGGTGCTGGAGAGATAATCTAGTGATAAAGCACATGGACACCCGCTGTGAAGTCCTGGGTTTAAGTTGTAGTGCAGAAAAAAATAGAAATGAAAGGAAATCACTTCCATATATCTGAGTTCCCCACAGCAAAACTTGGAGACAGTGCTTATGCGCATCTTCCAGGATGCTGGCTCTTGAATAAACCTAGGTCTGTTTTTTTTTTTTTTCACCTACTGATTCTTCATTATTGGCTTTTGAACAATGAGCAGCCAGGTTTGAGACTGACCATAATATTATAAAACATTTAAAGGCTAGAAGCTTAATCTGACCACAGTGTTTAGAACTGGGACCTCTAAGAGGTAATGAGGATTAAGATTGTTAGGGTCAAGTTGCCATGATTGAATACAGATGGTTTGTAAGAAGGGGGTAGAGGGACCACAGGAAACTCAAATACATTCTGTCCATTTATTTCTCTCCTCTCTCATCCCACGATGCCCCACACCACCTCAGGACTCTGATGGAAAGAAGGCCATTGCTATATATGGCCACTCAGTGGGACCTTAGGGACAGTAAGCCAAAATAGCCAATTTAAAAAGCAGCGCCTAGTCCATTACATTTTATTATCAGCAACAGACATGGACTAATAGGGTTAAGAAAACACCCTCATCCCTAGACTGCTGACACTTTCTTCTCATGTTATGTGTCACATCTTGTTCCTGAGATGCTGGATCTCTGTGGAAAACTCTTGGCCTAGGCATTGCAACTGGTATGAACTGTGAACTGTGTTAAGTGTGATGTACAATATCATGAGAGGTGCTGGTACAAGCCAAAGTTTGCTTGGCAGAGGATTGTTTTTCCAGGTATGTGGTATGTGACATTCTGAGAAGTCCCATGCAATCACAGTCATTCTGTTCCTATTTGTCACTGGAACTTTGACCTTGATCTAAGAAACACAGGACATGATTGCTGTTCTTGGCATCAAGGGAAATTAGAGAGACACAGTCCTCACCCCACCCCAGCACTGTATTTCCAAGCAGAGCGGTTCTTAATCTGGGAGTCACAACTCTTTTGGGAGGTCAAATGACCCCTTCATAGTGGTTGCCTAAAGCCATCAGAAATATCAGATATATACATTACAATTTACAGCACTAACAGAATTACAGTTATGAAGTAACAACAAAGATAATTTTGTGGTTGGGGGGTCACCACAACATGAGGAACTATATTAAAGGATCACAGCATTAGGAAGGTTGAAGACTACTGCTTTCCAGCTTCTGAGAACACCAGAAATGGGAGAGTAAGCCAATTTAGGAGTTGACAATGTGAAGCTATTTCTCATACCAAATCACTCTACACTACCCAGGGGACCACAAGGACGAGTAAGGAGGCTGTAAATGGTCTCCATAGTCTATATTACACAAATATGCCCTTGTCAGTCCACACAGAATTTTTTGACAGAACCTTAGACCTCCAGAGGGAGGATACATGAAGGGAAGTATACATGTATCCCGAGGGGACTTATCCTTCAACGAACTGATTCATACTAATCAGCCTCATGATCTTACTTGTCTACTTAATGGCACCAAATGTGTTTGCCACAGATGAATCTTAAATTCAGAGTGGTTGAGTTGAGTCTTGTTTCAGGCTTTCTACTACTGGAGACAAACCACCAAGACCAAAGAGCAACTTGGGGAAGAAAGGACGTTATTTCAGCTTACAGTTACACATCATAGCTCATCACTGAAAGAAGTCAAAGCAGGAATTCAAACAGGGCTTGAACCTGGAGGCAGGAGTTGATACAGTGGCCATGGAGGGATGCTGCTTACTGGTTTGCTCCTCATGGCTTATTCATTCTGCTGTCTCTCCTCTCCTCTCCTCTCTCTCCTCTCCTCTCCTCTCCTCTCCTCTCCTCTCCTCTTTTCTTCTCTATGTTTAAGAATAATCCTAACCAAAAGACAATGATTCTGTTGGCTTCTCTGTATTTATTTATTTGGCTCAATATGTTTTAGAGACATAGTCATCTTTATTAGGCACATAGTAGGAATGAACTTATTTAAACTTCCATATAGAATTGCACATTGTGCATTTCTTTTACTGATGAATAGCAGCATGTAGGTTGCTCCTCCATAGATGTAATGATGGTAAGAACCCTGTGTTTCTCTTTGTGTTGGCAGTAGCCTGGGGTGAGACTTCTAGATTAGAGAATGTACATATGTCTTCCCCTGTAGTAAATAGTGGCTGGGTGTTTCCTAAGAGTTTCCACTCACTTACACTCCTACCAGTTCTGTATTTACCTCCAACAATTGTATCTCAATACTCCCTAATTTTCATGTGGTAGAAGAATGTGGTTTTTTGCATTTCATTCATTGGCTTTGCTGTCATAGGTACTGATATTATCTTACAGATTAATAATTTTAAAATATAGAGACACGACCTTTGTAATTTCACTATTTATTTAGGATCTAGGTATGCTCCAATAGGCAAAGTTACACCTCTCCCTGCATGGGCTACCCAGATTCCTTGGTCATGTACCAGTGTGTTTTCTAGACATTTGGAAACATCATCCCTTGCTCTAAGAGAATTGTCAGAACTAGACAGTTCTATATATAGCTATATACAAAGCTATAATTTTTCTTTTGTTCTATAAATCCACCTTAACTATGCTAGGAAAGTTGTAAAAGGATTGGGTTTTTACTTTTCATGAGTTCTCATAAAATTAGTTATTTATAAGCATCAGCCTTTATAAATATTGAGTTGAGTACTAGGAGGCTTTTTGAGAAAATACCTAAGAAGTGTGCTTTATGTGAACCATTTGAATGGACGCTTTCTTGAAGGTCACAACAAAGTCACCAGAGAGAACTTAGAAAATCCATTCTCGGGAGTTGGGGATTTAGCTCAGTGGTAGAGCGCTTGCCTAGCAAGCGCAAGGCCCTGGGTTCGGTCCCCAACTCCGGAAAAAAAAAAAAAAAAAGAAAATCCATTCTCAGACTACTAACTCCATGGGTTTTGTTTGTTTGTTTTGCTTTGTTTCCCTAAAGTTGGAGACCCATCGAAAAACAAAACAAACCAAGCAAACTATAACAAATAGCAAAACAGAACCATCTGTGGTTCTCACCAGAATGACCAAGGACAAGAGCAGGGCTCAGCTGCTGGAAACTATACTCTGCCCCAGCCAACACAGTCTGGAGTGAAGCCAATTCAAGAAGAAGCGAATTTGCTTCTCTGCTTCCACTGAACTGCCTTTGGGATAGGATTTTCACCAAATTCAGAAAGCTGAGGTTCAGTTACTGAATTAAAGGCTGTTTGTTATTGCTATTTTAATGGTTCAGATCTTTAAAGAGAGCAATGATACCTTAAAGCTGGGAGTGTGGCTCATAGCAAACAAAAAATGTAAAACGTTACTGAGCCCCACTCTGAACAACATAAGCTGTAGTAGGCCTTGATGCAAGGCTACAAGTGAGGATTCCTCTTTCTTTGCTTTGGTTTTATTATGGCAGGAACTTTCCCCAGCTCAGCAGAAATGTCTCCTTTCCCAGTAATTCTTTGCCCTTCTCCTGACTCTACAAGCTCAGTGTTTTAAGGAAAGGAAAAACTTCTCTCCATAAAGTATTCCTGTGATAGTCTAACTAAAATATGAGAACAATGCACAACTAGAATACTTCAAGATGCTAGGAATATTGAATCCCCTTTTGGTGCCTACAGTGCTCTACATAGCACAAATTCATGGGGTAAATGTATAACTGGACCCCTCGATGTGCACAAGAACTTGGTACCATAATCACATCCTTCCAATTCTTTTAACTTTAAATTGTGTTATTATTACCACTATCCACTATTAGTATTGTTACTATAATGTGTGTGTATGTGTGTGTGTGTGTGTGTGTGTGTGTGTGTGTGTTGTGTATAAGTGTAGGTACATATATTGTGGTACACGTGTGGAAGGCCAAGAACAACTTTCAGGAGTCAGTTCTCGGGGTTGGGGATTTAGCTCAGTGGTAGAGCACTTGCCTAGCAAGCGAAGGCCCTGGGTTCGTTCCTCAGCTTTGGGGAAAAAAAAAGGACAAAATAACAGGAGTCAGTTCTCTCCTTCCACTATGAGGCTTGAACTCTGATCATTGGGCTTACAAAGCAAGTACTTTTATCTGCTGAGTCATCTCGCAGGCCCACATGTTTCCAAGGGTTTATTAAAACCCTTTCAAACAACAATGCCAACCAACCAGAGCTTCCAGGTATTAAGCCACTACCCAAAGACTGTACATGGACTGACCCTGGGCTCCAACCTCATAGGTAGCAATGAATATCCTAGTAAGAGCACCAGTGGAAGGGGAAGCCTTTGGTCCTGCCAAGACTGAACCCCCAGTGATCATGATTGTTGGGAGGAGGGCGGTAATGGGGGGAGGATGGGGAGGGGAACACCCAAAGAGAAGAGGAGGTGGAGGGGTTAGGGCGATGTTGGCCTGGAAACCAGGAAAGGGAATAATAATCGAAATGTAAATAAGAAATGCCCAAGTTAATAAAGATGGAAAAAACAAACAAACAAACAAATGAAACAACAACAACAACAACAAAACCCTTTCATGGTTTGGTCTGAGTGTTTTCTATGAAGATGCCACTTCTAAGACTTTTTCTGGAGTTATCTATTCTTTAAATATCAAGAAAAATGTTGAGATTGAAGGCCAAGTAAGATGTGGCCCAGCAGTTATGTGTCTTTTCCTAAGGAGATATGAACAGATTCCTGTTCACCCAAGACATGGCATTGACATTGGACCAAAGAAATGATTCACCATGTCTAGATTCATGAGTTTATTGGAATTCTTTATGTGATCGTGGGTGAGGGATTACTTATAGAAGCACGATTGACTCAACTGGCTGCATCAGCAAATGCTTACCTCAACATGGATGAGAACTCCTCAAAGCTTAAAAGCTGGAGCTTGATCCATAATTTGCTGGTAGCTCAAAAAAATCCAATAACTTCCAGACAATTTGGGCAGTCTGAGTTTTCTTAGCAATCCTTACTGCTTGGGGAAGGAGGGAGTCTTGTACATCTGCTTAATTTCAGGAACTTCCTGGGACTTATGAGTTATTTTACTTCCTGAGTCTTAATGAGCTTCCTTTTAAAACTTCCCTGGTCTTAATGAATGTCCTTGTGGGATAAAATGTTTCAAGTCAGAGGAAATTGCTATACAACAGCTTCCTATAACAACATGGATATTTTGAGTATTTAGTACATTAAAAAAAATGGATTGCTAAAATAAACTACATAGAGGTGAGTCATTTTCAAGAGTCTTAATATCCAGTGGTTTTTCTTTCATCTCACCAAGACTCTGAGTAACACAACAACAAAGGTAGTTGGGGATTGATTTTCTACAATGACTGGCAACACAAAGTCATGAAAGGTAAAGTCACTGCAAGCAGGGATGACTCTTGTATGGGTAGCTAATATCTGATTGTAAAGCATCAGGATGACACACAGTAGGCATGCTTGTGCAAATTCATTAGTAAGCTGCCTGCTCTGTCTGTGAGGTTCAGGACCCTGTCATTTTCCTGCTTCTAGCTGTGGGACCCTGCTAACACATTATTTGGCTGTCTTAGAAATTGACAACCTCCTAGGTGCAACTAGCTGCTCCAGAAAATAGAGTTGAGCTCTTTCAGGCCTTCTGCTCCTGAGAGGAATGATCATTCTATAACCACCATCCATCTTGAACAAATCATGCTGGGTTCTCAATACATTTCAGACAAAATTCAGAGGAAAAATGAGGGTAAGAAGAAGAAAAATGGAGGAAACACCTTATTATGCTTTGAATGGGGGTGGGGAATGTGGAGGAAGGGAAAGATAAGGAAACTTGTTGCCAGGCAACATAACCTCTAGCTCTTGATTGGGACCTTGACTATGGAAATTACTTCTTTTGTCCCTGCATGTGCCTCCTTAGCTGCTTAGAATCCTCTGGTGCCTCAGATCAGTCTATGTGCAATACCTTAGTCTCTGTGCTGTTTTGTGCTACCCGAAAAATGACCCATTTCTGAGCTTCTTTCATCCCCAAGATGCCCAAGCCTTCTGGGAATGTTGTGGACATTATACCATATATATGCAAACAGCATGTATGAACAAATCTCACATGCAGATTGAGCGTTTCTTGGAGGTCAGCTCTATCACTGTCAGTTGACAGATTTGACAGTCCAGCTGACATCCAGTCATGCCATTTTATTCATTTCTGTACAAAACTAGACTTTGGCTCCTCTCTTGCAATCACAGAACACAAAGGCTGAGAAGAGCTGGGAGGGATCCCTTGCTTCTTCCTTGACAACCCTGGCCCTTTCCTTGAGTTTAAAATAAGCACTTATTCCCAGCTATTGTGAACCTGTCTTTTTCATGATAGAGTACTTGCAATATCATTTTTTGGGGAACATTAAAATGAGCCAGAGGGCATGGAAGAAGGTAGTCTTAGCATCCTTAGGGACTGTCCATCAGGACTCCAGATTTTTATGGAAGGAATATGTGTAGGATAACATAGACTCTGATATTGCATACAGACTTACTGATATAACCCATGCATTTTCTGTTCAGGTGTCAGTGGGCAATTTTTGTCAGATCAGCCGAGAGATGTAGTTGAGCCTATTGTACATTCTGAAGTCCAGCGTCTAATATCTCCAGGGTCCCCCTGTTTCTCCTTGCTTTTCAACTGAATCTCCCATCCTCATAATCTATCCCTTTAACTTATGTTTTCGCTCCATCCCTAAAGGGTCAACATAGATTAGTGATTGAAGGCACTCTGGTGGAAGTATAAGAACAGAGAAGGGATTGTGAGATAATTGAGGCAACTCAAGAGATAGCTCTGAGAGTAAAGAGCTTGCTGTGCAAACGCCAGGACCTGGGTTTGGATTCTCTGTGACCAGATAAAAAGCCAGACATAGACACTCACCTGTAATCCTAACACTCAGTAGGCTGAGACAGGAGGATCCTTTGGACTTGTCTACCAGCCAGTCTAGCCCAATCAGTAAACTCTAGTTTTCATGAGAAACTCTTTTTAAAAAAAGGTGGATGTCCAGCAAGATATCTCAGTAGATAAAACTGCTTGGCACCACCAAGCCTGATGACCTGAGTTCTGTCCCTGAGACCCACATAGAGGAAGAACAGACAGACTCCAGATGTTTTTTTCTGACTCCCTACAAGCCTGAATATGCACCTGAAAAAAAAACAAACAAAAAATATGAAAGTACTTTTACATATAAAATGGAGAATGAGAGAAAACACACCTGACATTGACCTCTGGCCTCTATGCACACATGCATACATGTGCACATAGAATTACAAGACAACTGATCTCCATCTCTGCACATAGCTGGGGCTGTCTTATAGCTCTCTGGACCCAAAACCTGCCTGCTCCCGTCTCCCAGGAGCACTCTCACTCCTGAGATCACAGGCTCACAAGTCCACAGGAGGGGCATGCTCCAGTCAGAGACAGCAAGACCAACTAACATCAGAGATAACCAGGTGGTAAGAGGCAAGTGCAAGAAGCTAAGCAACAGAAACCAAGACTAGTTGGTATCATCAGAACCCAGTTCTCACCCCCGACAGCAAGTACTGAATAGTCCAACACACTGAAAAAGAAAGATTTGAGCTTAAAATCTCATCTCATGATGATAATAAAGGACTTTAAGATGGACATAAATGACTCCGTTAAAGAAATACAGGAAAACAAATAGAAGCCCTTAAAGAAGAAATACAAAAAGCCTTTAAAGAAATACAGGAAAACACAACCAAACTGGTGAAGGAATTGAACAAAATCATCCAGGATCTAAAAATGGAAATAGAAACAATAAAGAAATCACAACCCTGGAGAGAGAAAACCTAGGAAAGAGATCAGGAGTCATAGATGCAAGTAGCACCAAGAGAATACAAGAGATTTTAGAGAGAATCTCAGGGGCAGAAGATACCACAGAAAACATTGGTACAACCATCAAAGAAAATGCAAAATGCAAAAAAGCTCCTAACTCAAAACATTCAGGAAATCCAGAACACAATGAGAAGACCAAACCTACAGATAATAGGTATGGAAGAGAGCAAAGATTCCCAACTTAATAGGCCAATAAATATATTCAACAAATTTGTAGAAGAAAACTTTCCCAATTTCCTAAAGAGATGCCCATGAATATACAAGAAGCCTAGAGAACTCCAAATACATTGGACCAGAAAAGAAATCCCTTCCATCACATAATATTCAAAACACCAAATGTACAAAACAAAGAATATTAAAAGCAGTAAGGGAAAAAGGTCAAGTAACATATAAAAGCAGACCTATCAGAATCACACCAGATTGTTTGCCAGAGACTATGAAAGCTAGAAGATCCTGGACAGATGTCATACAGACCCTAAGAGAACACAAATGCCAGCCCAGGTTACTGTATCCAGCAAAACTCTCAATTACCATAGATGGAGAAATCAAGATATTCTATGACAAAACCAAATTTACACAATATCTTTCCACAAAATCCAGCCCTACAAAGGATAATAGATGGAAAACTCCAACAAACGGAGGGAAACTACACCCTAGAAAAAGCAAGAAATCAATCTTCTTGCAACAAACCCAAAAGAAGAGAGCCACACACAATTCCACCTCTAACAACAAAAATAAGAGGAAATAACAATCTATATTCCTTAATATCTCTTAACCTCGATGGACTCAATTCCTCAATAAAAAGACATAGACTAACAGACTGGATATGCAAACAGAACCCAGCATTTTGCTGCATACAGGAAATGCACCTCAGCAACAAAGACAGTCACTACCTTACAGTAAAAGGCTGGAAAAAAATTTCCAAGCAAATGGTTCCAAGAAACAAGCTGGAGAAGCCGTTGTAATATCTTTCTTTCCAATTAAAAAGTTTCAACCAAAAGTTATCAAAACAGATAAGGATAGGCACTTCATACTCATCAAAGAAAAAAAAATCTACCAATATGAACTCTCAATTCTGAACATATGTGCTCCAAATGCAAGGGAACCCACATTTATAAAAGAAACTTTACTAAAGTTCAAAGCACATATTGTACCACACACAATAATAGTGGGAGACTTCCAACAACCCGCTATCATCAATGGACAGATCATAGAAACAGAAACTAAAAAGTGACACAGTGACACTGACAGAAGTTAAGAACCAAATGGATTTAACAGATATCTATAAAACATTTCATTGTAAAACAAAAGAATATACCTTCTTCTCAGCACCTCATGATACCTTCTCCAAAATTGACCATATAAATTCTCCATATAATTGGTCAGAAAACAGGCCTCAACAGATACAAGAAGACTGAACAATCACATGCATCCTATCAGATCACCATGGTCTTCAATAACAGCAAAAATGACAGAAAGCCCACATACATAAAGCTGAACAATGCTCTATTCAATGACAATCTTGTCAAGGAAGAAATAAAGACATTTAAGAATTTAATAATAATGAATGCACAATATACCCAATTTTATGGGTTACAATGAAAGAACTGCCAATAGGAAAACTCATGGCTCTGAGTGCCTCCAAAAAGAAACTGGACATAAAAAGCAAATACACCTAAGAGGAGTAACAGGAGGAAATATTCAAATTCAGAGCTGAAATCAACCAAATAGAAACAAAAAGAACTATACAAAGAATCAACAAAACCAGAAGCTGGTTCTTTGAGAAAATCAACAAGATAGATAAACCCTTAGCAAGACTAACCAGAGGGCACAGAGACAGTATCCAAATTAATAAAATCAGAAATGAAAAAGGACACATAACTACAGAGACCGAGGAAATTCAAAAAATTATCAGATCCCACTGCAAAAGCCTATATTCAACAAAACTGGAAAATCTGGAGGAAATGGACAATTTTCCAGACAGATACCAGGTACCAAAGTGAAATCAGGATCAGATAAACCATCTAAGCAGTCCCATAACCCCTGAAGAAATAGAAGCAGTCATTTAAAGTCTCCCAACCAAAAGAAGAAGAAGAAGAAGAAAAAAAAAAAGCCCAGGACTGGGTGGGCTTAATGCAGAATTCTATCAGTCCTTCATAGAAGATCCAATACCAATATTCTTCAAACTATTCCACAAAATAGAAGGAACACTACCCAATTTGTGCTTTGAAGCCACACAAGCTTATACCTAAACCACACAAAGACCCAACAAAGAAAGAGAACTTCAGACCAATTTCCCTTATGAATATCGATGACAAAATACTCAATAAGATTCTTGCAAACTGAATCCAAGAACACATCAAACCGATCATCCATCATGATCAAGTAGGCTTCATCCCAGGGATGCAGGGATAGTTCGATATATAGATATCCATCAATGTAATATAAACAAAATCAAAGAAAATAACCATGTAATCATTAGATGCTGAGAAAGCATTTGACAAAATTCTTGGAGAAAAAAAAAGTCCAAGATAAAAGTCTTGGAAAGAACAGGAATTCAAGGCCCATACATAAACATAGTAAAAGCAATATACAGCAAACCAGTAGCCAACATCAAATTAAATGGAGAGAAACTTGAAGCAATCCCATGAAAATCAGGGACTAGACAAGGTTGCCCATTCTCTCCCTACACACGGTATGCACTCACTGATTAGTGTATATTAGCCCAAAACCTCGGATTATCCAAGATACATTCTATTGACCACATGAAGGTCAAGAAGAAGAATGACCAAAGTGCAGATGCTTCAGTCCTTCTTAGAAGGGGGAACAAAAATATTCATAGGAGCAGTAATGGAGACAAAGTCTGGAGCAGAGTCTGAAGGAATGACCATCCAGTTTCTGCCCTACCTGGGGATCCAACCCACGTACAACAGCCACCAAACCCAGACAATATTGCTGATGTCAAGAAGTGCATGCTGGACAGGAGCCTGATATAGCTGTCTCCTGAAAGGCTCTGCCAGAGCATGACAAATACAGAGGCAAATGCTAGCAGCCAACTATTGAACTGAGAATAGGGTCCCCCACTGGAGAGGTTAAGAGAAAGGAGTGAAGGAACTGAAGGCGTTTGCAACCTCATAAGAACAACAGTACCAGAGTTCCCAGGGCCTAAACCACTATCCAAAGAGTAACCATGCACAGACCCATGGTACCAGCTGCATATGTAGCAGAGGATGGCTTTGTTGGGCACCAGTGGGAGGATAAGCCCTTGGTCCTGCCAAGACTGGACCACCCAGTATAGGGGAATGTCAGGGCAGGGGGGTGGAAAGGGGTGGTGATTGGGTGGAGGAATACCCTCATAGAAGGGGGAGGGGAAATGGAATGGGAGTTTATGGACAGGAAACCGAGAAAGGGGATAACATTTGAAATGTAAATAAAAACATATCCAATAAAAAATAAGTATGATGGAAAATTTGTTTGACTAGCTGAAAAGAAAAGAAAAGAAAACTATTACTGTGCAATATTTTAAAATAACCAGAACAAAAGAAGACATCAAAGTCCTTCAACTCAGAAATGGTACTTGTTTAAGAAAATGGAAATTCCTCCATTTGGTTAATGCATATTGTGGGTAAGTACCAAGTTATCATATGTATTTGTATTCATAAACATATAATTGCTAAAGGTCAAATATAAATGAATAAGTACTTCTCAAAACTAGAATCACATTTCAATATTGAATTTTATTATTAATAATACTTATTAACATAACTATTTTCTGTAGGACTTCTTTATTTCACATAACAATGAGAAAAAATATTGTTTACTATTGGGAGACTCTTCAAATAAAGCAGCACTGGCCAAGTATTTTAGTTTGGTTTCTGTTATTGTGATAAATACCACAACTAAAAGCAACTTAGGGAGGAACTCTTTATTCACACTTTATAGTTTATCATTGAGGGAAGTCAGGGCAGCAGTTCAAGCAGGAATCTGAAGGCAGGACCTGAAGAAGAGGCCATGGAGGAACACACTATTTACTAGCCTGCCTCCTCTGGCTTGCTCGGGTACCTTCCTAATACACTCTAGGCTGCCTGCCTAGGGATGGCACTGCCCACAGTGGACTCACAATTAGTAATTTGAAAAAATGCCTCCATAGACACTGACATGGAATAATCTGATCTGGGCAGTTCAGGTGAGGTTCCTTCTCAGATGACACACATTGTGTCAAGTTGACAATTGACGCCAACTATGACACCAAGGTTGTATCTTTAGTGTAAGATGAATTCACTAATTCAACTCCACAGATGTAAGTAGCAGAGAATGAAAGTTTCATTAGCATTTGGTGAGAGTGAGGGAGAAACTGATTCCTTGGGAAAATTGAACTGAAAACAGTAGGACCCTCAATCGAGGTAACTTTAGATGAGGCCACCTGCAAGTGCTCTTGAAAATTTGATTTCCTGCCAAATGAATAACAGTTGTGGGACCAAGAGCATTTGCAGAGGATATGAAGATGTGGGCAACCAAGGAAAACAGTCATATCAGTGAAGTCCCCAGAAAGCTCCTTAGAGCAAGGCTCTGAAAATAGACTCACTTATAAAAAGGGACAGAAATGCGCTCCATCTGTTGAATTCCCTGGGCCAATGCTATGTCCTTTTTCCACATCCATTATTTGGACTCAGATCATTGGAGGCCAGAAAGACATAAAAAGGAGGAAGTTTCTGAAGGCTGTAAGTGTAACTCATTAGAAATAGAATGCATTCTGGGTTAGGCAGAGCCACTTAGGTCCACTTGGATAGCTGTGTTACACTGAGCAAATTCTCTGGGTCTCTGCTCATATGACCTTCAAGAAAGGTCAGTGCATTGTCTATCTTGTAGAGCGGTGGGAATTGAAGTTTGTATATATAAAATTCTAAGCATCATGTATCTGACATTTGTTTGACAATGATGGTTAAGCACTGACACTGGAAAATATTGAGGTTCAGTGGGTACCCCTTGAGGGTTTCAAGGCTCTTGTGTCTCTGAGGAACAAGAGAGAGAGGCACATACAGAAGAAGTATTAGCAGTTTACTAAAGGTGTAAATGTTGGGATTGATCTGATGCTGCTTGTATTCATATGCTAAATTCTGTACTCCAAGATCTGGATTTCCCTGATGAGGAGATCCTCATGCACACCAAGTGATGCTGTATAAATCTTGCTCCCCAAGTTAACTGGTTAATAAATGGCTAAAGCCTGTGATTGGGGAATGGGGAGAGAAAGGCAGGACTTGAGGATCAAGTGAGGGATCTGAGGAAGAGGAAGTTGACATGAGAGGAGATGGGCCATGATGAGCACATGACCAGGAGAAACAGCAAGTAACAAGGAACATATGGCTGGGATGTAAGTTAGAATAGTTCTAAAACCTGTGCAATCTAAGTTTACAGCTTATAAATAAAACATCAGGATTGTGTGTCTGCTATATGGGTAGATAGAATATATAATTCTATATACTAGATATAGGCAATACAAGAAATGGTAAACAGGCAAAAACAGGGGGAAGGTTGGTTAGCTCAAACAGCAATGGTGAACTAAACACAGGTTCTGTCACAGAGTATAGACTTTGGGAGTCATTTACATTGCACGGGTTTTGGGGGACATCTACATTGCCATGGGCTTCCTGGCTCCTGCTCCTTCTGTCATTCATTTTACATCCAAATTTGTGCGTTGCATAGCTTATTAGCATCTTAAATATCTACCCAAGGATACATTTTGGTATCATAATGAGTGACAGGTCACCTTTAGATGATGGACTGTGTGTGCAATTGCACCAGGTGCTCCAGCAGTTCTAGTGGGTCTCATCCAGGAGTTTCCAGTCTTTGGCTCTGTCAACTGATTTCTTTCATACGCTAACTCAGTAGCTTTCTGCAAGTGTTTCTGACCCTTATTCTCAACTTTACTCTCCCACTTTTATTGTAATTATTATCTATCACTTCTCAAGACTCCACTCTTGTTAGAGTTTTCTTTTTTAAGACTCAACTCATGAAAAGCTCAATACCCACAGAAGACTCCAATGCTCTGGCTGCCCATTCAATAATACATATTGAGTAGTATAAATAAATGCATACAGTAAAACAAACTATTGGAATTAAACAGATGGTGCAAATGTTGAGAATGGTTGCTATGAGATATGCACATTGATGCAACAGAGGCCCAAATGTTATGAGGGTAACTAAATTATTTCTGATTGGTTTTAAGGTCTATTCCACCAGAGGAAATGCATGCCTGGTACTGTAAATCTGGCCAATAATCCATGAACGGGCAACTTACTTGCTCCAGGGATGAGCCTATTCCTATTATTTCACTAGACAGACATAATATCAAACTGCCCTCCAAATCTTTACCCCTCTACCCATAGATTAGCACAGCTCTCAGACCACATCAGAGGTTCTTTGTGCAGAATGTAGAAACTCACAACTAGTCAAAGTTCAAAGAGTAAATATTAGTGAAAGGCCTGGCCAAAAATGGGACCTCTATATTGCATTTTCTTTTTAAGGCTTAAGGGCCATTACAGAAGAGGAGGCAGAAAGAGTGTAAGAGCCAGAGGTTCGGAGAGGGCTGAAGATAAAGTGTCTTCTGGACAGGGCAGGACAGCTGTACCCAGGACTTCACAACAGTTGTGATTCCCAGCACAAAGCAAGTGGAGGTGGGGAGGGTTCAAAAACTCCACCCCTAATTGAGGAGCTATTGACAATTGGGGAAGGGAAAGTCTGGTCCCTCCCCCACCCCAACTTGGTTTTCTCCTTTCAACCATGAGTTGAAGCAACACAAATCTCTCACCAGAAACCAAGTAGATGTCATCAGCATAATAGACTTTAGTGCATACAGAACCATAAACCATATAATCCTCTTTTCTTTATAAATCACTGTCTCAGGTATTCTGTTATGGTGATAGAAATGGATGAAGACTGTTAGAAAGACTATTAAAAAGAAAGAATGGGATGTATGTGTGTGTGTGTGGCGGGGGTCCCGAGGTGCCCTCAAATTCATGTCTAACCACAGACCACAGCGTGGCTACTTGAGAAATGCAGGACAAACTCTAGACCCAAGATCAGTGACCAGGACAGCAAGGAGAAGCTATATGCCAGGATGAAAAGCATTTAATTGAGTGACTACACTCAACTATGACCCACTTGGTGTGACACAATTGGGTCACTGAGGTAACCTCTTTAGAGGATAAGTGAATGACTTCAAAGGTCTGGTTATCATGTTCCTAGAGAGATTCCTTGGCAAAGCAGACAGTGATGGGTTTGCCATTTTCCCCATGGGTGACCTTGAAAGGCTACTTAAGTTCCCCAAGTCTTATGGCTTATGATCTGCAAAATGCAGGTAATAATGCCATTCATATAAATGGACTAAGAAAAAATTCTATTTGATGTTACATGTAAAATGACTGTAATAGTCTCAGATGCCCAGTAAATGTTCCCTGGGTTTAAGCTGTTACTATTGTGTACATTGGAACATGAAGTCAGGAAAAAGGTGAATATGAAAGAAGTCCCAAGACTCTTGAAGCAGCCACTACAGGATCAGAGATACAGAAGAAACCTGGGGATCCTTAGTGACTCCCACATTAATCAACATCAGTCAACTGCCACTGCAGGAAAGACTCATTAGGCAAGATCAGACTAGATCAGAAAGACAGGCTTGGACACAAAAGCCACAGGATGCAGGGTGCTCAGACCTTACAAGAAGAGATAGCAGCATGAAAAGACAGTAGGAGGGACTTTGTGGAAATGACCAACATCCTAATTTCCTATGATAGGCACTATGACCAAAAACAGCTTGAGGAGAAAAGGGGTTATTTTATCTTACAGGTTACTGTCCATTCTAAGTTAAGGGGAATCAAAGAGAGAACTCAATCATGGTTTCTGTTACTTACTGGTCTTTTCTGTCTGGCATCCTTATACAACCCAGGAGCAGCAGGTGGCACTGCCCACAGTAGGCTGAGCTCTCCCATGTCAATCAACAATGAAGAAACCCCACCCACAGAACGCCCACAGGACAATCTGTACAAAGAAGCTCTTCAATTGAGGTTTTCTCTTCCCAAGTGACCCTAGGTTGTATCAAGCTGGAAAAGGCAGCAAACAAGCACAAACAGCCAGGAAATAGCGCAAGTGTTATAGACCAAGAGGCTAAACTCAAAGATATCACTCAGACACTGACAGGCAAGAGAAAATTTTCCGTGAGCAAAGTGGATTTCTAAAACTGACTGGAATTCTAGAACATAGGATTAACTCTTGAAACCCACTGTCTGATGGTACCAATGATATGATTGAGTTACTTCACTATTCCCATTTAAATGGTCAGGCTCCCACTCTGGAGTACACATGGGCTAAAACATCGCCTGAGAGATTGAAAGATTCTGCCATCTGTAATTTTGTCAGCAAGATCTTTAGCACCCATTGAGCCAGAGGACTGAACCCCAAACTTCTACCTTCTTATGTCTTTGAGTAGCTGGCAACCAAAAATAAAACATCTTAGTACTGGTTCAGGGCTGGAACTGAAGCTGCCTCACAGTGATTTATTTTATGCAGAACTGAGATGACAGGATCCGGCAGGCTTCTGGTATCTCCCATGACTTTGTGGAGAAAAAGCTGCAATAGATGGCAGGCAAGCGAATGCTCGTGACTCGTATCCCAAGAGAATTTTATTTATGGACGCTGAAAGTACAATTTCATACAATTTTTACGTGTCATGAAGTATCATTCTTCTCTTCATTTTTTTTCCTCCCAAAGAGTTTTAAAAAGGAAAATGCTATGCTTAGCTTGAGGACCCTATAAAAACATGGAGTGGGCTGCATTCAGTCAGCTGGTTATGGCTTCCCAAGCCTTGGATTTCAGGCTAGTTCCTCCATGTCCTTAGCAAATGACATACCCTATGCATCAATTTGTCATATCTGAAGGTAAATGAACAGTGTTCTCTTTGCGTGGGGCAGCAAGGTCCCAGGGTTGCTGAGTGAAGTCCTCTGTCCCATTCCTCTCCCCAGATACTGTTTCCCATTCCTCTGCAGCAACAGATGCCTGAGATGGCAGTAGATTGAAACTCTGAAAGATCTGAATGATTCCAAACAGAGTCAGTACTGGCCTCCTGCCACCATTAAAAGAAAGCTTCTTTTAGCCCAGTGACTGTTGCCAAGACCATGAGCAAGGCTCAGTTGCTAGCATTCACACTGACAGCTAAAGGAATCTTTCTGCACAGCCAGGAACTTAGAATGGGCTTGAAGAGAGCAATAGGGGAGCAACTGGGGATTGGACACAATGGTGGCAGGGTCACCAGTAAAATAGTCTTTAATTTTATAATTGAATTAGTTTGCCTTCTGGGACAGGTGTGTGTGTGTGTGTGTGTGTGTGTGTGTGTGTGTGTGTGTGTGTGTGTGTGTGTGTCTGTCTGTCTGTCTGTCTTTCTGTCTGTTGCCTGTCTGTCTGTCTGCCTGTCCATCCAGATGACACTCATGTGTCATGCCTATCTGCTTTGAGACTGGGTCTGTCATTGGCCTGGATTTCATCTGTCAGGTTAAGCTGATCTCCTGCCTCTGTCTCCCCAACACTGGGGTTTTAAGTATATGCCACTATTCCGTGAATTTGCATGTTGGTTCTGGGGATCAGACTCAGATCTTCTAGCTGAGCCATTCTCCTGAACACCAGAAAAGAAAGTTTGAAACTAGGAGTAATGCCCACAGATGCTGCCATTCACATTTGTGCAGAATAATGGATAGAAGAAGGGAGCATAATGAAAAGGTGAAAGAGAGGCAGCTTTGGTGTCACGTGACTATAGTATACAGGTACTTCAGAGACTGCTGTATAGACTCTGAAAAATCTGAATGATTCCAAATAAAGTCAGTTCTGGCCTCCTGCCACCATTAAAAGAAAGCTTCTTTTAGCCCAATGACTTCACCCAGCCCACACTTCACCCAGTCCACTTTGAACCCTTCTCTTTCCTATGTTTCTCTTTCCGACTTGTGATTGCTTGTAGGGAGTGGTTCTGATGCTAAGGTCCTGTTCTCCAGTTGGTTCTTGATCTATCAGTAAAGATGCCAAGGGCCAATTGCTGAGTGGAAGAAAAGAGGCAGGACTTCTGGGTCCTCACAGGAGGAGGCAAGGAGATGCAGAAAGAAGAAGAGAGATTTTGCCATGTTTTGGAGGGAGAAAAGGCCACCAGTCATGTGAGATCTAGGGTGGAGTGACCATTGGCCACTTTCTCAATTGACCCTGGGGTAGCAATTAAAGTTAAGGGCTGATTTAGGGTACTGAGCTGAGTATTGGGAAGAGCATGCTAGCTGGGAGATTTGAAGCACCAACAATTGAGGCAAGAAGGCAGGTTGAAAATAAACTAGTGTGTGTGTGTGTGTGTGTGTGTGTGTGTGTGTGTGTGTGTGTGTGTGCGCGCGCGCGCGCGCGTGCGTGTGCGCCTTTCATTTGAGGATCCGAGGAAACCTGGGTGGGTCCACCTGGAGCATAAAGGGAGGTAGCAAAAACTACATGCAACAGTTGCTTAAAATACCCCTTTCTCTAAAACTAAAGGTGTGATCCCATGGGGAGTTTTCCATTAATGAAAGATTCAACCAGTCAATCAATCAATGAGGGAAGGTCAATGGGGAGCAGGGCACTGAGAGTCACATAATTAAAAACATGCTTTCATTGTCCTGGCAGGGTCTGGAGCTGTTCTCTCAGTGGCCTCGCCTTTAGCCTGCAGCCCTGTCGTCTGTCCACTGTGCCTTTGGGAATGTTTATTGCAGAGTATAAGGAAGACAATATGGCCAAGGGTGGAGACACTGAAATTATTATACAAACAAACATATCTGTTAGACTTTTAACTCCTTGATTTGGAAGAAGGTATCCTTAATTCACTGACTATTGAGTGAGCCGTGGGAACCATGTTATTGTTCACATACATTTTTATTACACTTAAGGAACCAGCACTGGCTGGCATGACTCCACAAGTAGGCTAGAGCCCTCAGCACTATTCTGCTCCTGAACCCCCAATTCACAGACCCTTCTCTCTGCCCCTTCCTTGCTCTCAGAATTGACTTCCTTTTATGTGGCTGTGTTTCCTTAGTTTGTCTGACTTGGCACTGTTGATGACAAAAAAAGCAAAGCACAGGGCAGCACAGTGTGTTAAGAGAAAAAAATTGGGAGGAGGACCCACAGAACCCAGGGTATCTTTCCCATCAACCCAGCATGTTCAGGTCAGACTGTGCTAATGAATGTCATGGAAAGAGCCACAGAAGCCTTTTGCAGCATCATGCTCTCACGATTGGAGCCCTGGGCTGCTCCAGGTCAGAGGATTCAAGGATTTGCCCCCAAGGGGGATCATTTTAAGATCTGCCTCTGTAGTTTGATGCTTTCTTGGAGTGACTGTGATATTGTGGGGTGCCCCAAATGCAGGCCCATTTGGTTTGTTGGCACTGGAATCTGCCAATAGACTTCCTCCCTCTCACAAACAACTTGTCAGACTGGAACAGTCATGCTGGGAGAATCTTTATTGACAGTGATGCTCCCGATATTCTACCTCCCAGAGAAACAATAACAGGTTAAACCGACATGCCTGAGTCAGTTGCACTGGGAGAGACAGAGGTGCCCATATGCCAACATTCAGGTACTTAAATAATAAAGTAAAAACAGGTGTGAGGGGAGCTATGAAGAAGCTGTGGCCTTCGTCCACACAATCTTCTGAGAACAAAAAGCCTGTATGGATTCAACATGTTCCCTCATATTGTCCACATGTCAAGCAGTGTTGTTGTCTGAAGAAGATTTGGGACCTTTCCATAACTCTTCATCCAGGAAAGACTGAATGAGCAATTGACTAAGGATGTGAGCTACCACCGAGAGTTTTCTTAAATTAGCTACACAATAAAAACAACGTTTCTAGGGGCTTGTAAGAGGTTGCAGCAGGTGAGGAAGTTTGCTGACAATCCAGATGGCCTGAGTTTGATTCCCAGGACCCATATGAAGACAAGAACCTTCTGGATGTTCTCTTCTGACCTCCTAAGCACTTATATACACACACACACACACACGCATGCACGCATGCACGCACACATACACACATTAAGCATAACATTTTTTATTTAAAAAAAAAACAGTTTTCCAGCCACACAGTGAATATGAAAATAGAAAGTAATATTCCCTAAGGCTGTGTCTTTGCTGGTGGGGGGAAACAGGTCTTTGTGGTAAAGACCTTGCTGAAATATGCAGTCATGTGTAGACCAACTAACTTGGTTTGAGAATATTATGACATTATTGGTGAAAAATGTTGGAAAGAAGTAAAAGTAGGAGTTGGGGATTTGGATCGGTGGCAGAGCTCTTTCCTAAAAAGCATATGACCTTTGGGTTTGGTATCTGGCATACACATATGCATATGCAGATACTGTGACACACACACACACACACGCACACACACACACACATACACACACACTTGAGCATGCGCACAAAGACACATATGCACATATACACACAGAGAGAGAGAGAGAGAGAGAGAGAGAGAGAGAGAGAGAGAGGGGGGCAAGAGGAGGAAGGGGAATGAGAAAGAGAACAAAAAGTGTCACAAATGTAATACTGCCTGTACAATTTTCACGAACTTTGTCTTCCTATAATATACTTATCAACTTTCTCTAAGCAGAAGTTTTGACTGGTCTAATCAGAGAGGAGCCACCCCATTCTATCCCTGGGTATGCTACCACCCACACCTCATAGAAGTGAGTCAACTTGATGGCCAATAGTCGGGGAGTGGGGAGGAGACAGAGTGCCATCAGGTTCATGAATCAAGAAGCTGGATCCTAGCTTCAAGAAAGCCTACGTGTGGAAGGACCTGCCATACTTGGCATATCCAAACCTACCTGGCTCAAGAGTGGAGTTTAAGAAGTAAAAACAAATGAAGTTACATTGATAACATGAGTTCATCTCAGGCTCTCCGAACCCTCTTCAGGAATTTGGGAACCTCAATTTCATTGAGAGTGTCTACCAACTGTTTAATGTTGGCTTTCAGAGGAAGAAAGGAAGAGAATGGACTAGGTCTAGCCTATCTGATTCTGTGTCATCAGCCTGGTGAAGTGGGTGTGATCCTTCCAAATTGCAGTGGCTCTATGCACAGCCTGGGGTGGGGAAGAAGAGACATGTTCAGACTTTTCTAGGTGAATATGTTATTTCATTTATGTTCAAAACAGGAAAACAGTAAGAATTGTCTCTCGCCAACCTCAGTACTGATTTTTTAGTACACACACTGAACAAAGGACTATTCACATTCATTCAAGAAGACATTCACCACAGATACTACCACTCCATTCTTCTTCTAAGCCTAAATGAGTTAGTGGAGTGGAAGGCAGGGCTTGCAGGTGGGTTTGTAGCCAATAGATTATGTGGGAACTTTTGGTCTCTAAATTAGCTGGGATCATATATTTCTGGAAGCAATTTTGGAAATGGTAGTTTCTGATTCTACGAGTGTTGTGGAGGGGTAGAGCCCTCTACTCTGAAGTTGATACAGGGGCTTGCTGGTTCTTTAGATCCATGAATCCCCTACCTCCCACCTTGCCAGGAAAGCAACTCTGACACTTTCCCTACTGATCTTCAAAAAAAAAAAATCTAAGTATTTCTTAGAACAAATTGGGCTTTTGTAGACTTCGTAATAGTAGTTATGTGACCCATAGTATTTACTTCATAATATTTAATGCATTTGATCAACATTATTCATTTATCTGAATGCTCCCAAGACAGAAGGTTAATCTAGTCTCAGATTAAACAGATACTGCAGATCTCTGCACTTTTCCTCTATAGAGTAATATATTGACCAAGCAAGAGATCTTGTCACAGCTGTTCTGCATGTTATGAATGACGATAAGTGTGTAGCTAGCAATGGAAGAATGAATCAAGCTGCTTACATTTGGGACTCGTGAGGCACACAGACTCTCTTCCTGTGTACCTGTCAGTCCCTTCCAGGAATGCTTCCTGGACTTACTTATACTGATGTTATACTGACTCAGGTACTCAGGGAAGGCTTCTGAACTCTGAGGCTGTGGACATTCATTTCTCACACTCTGATAACTACCACCTTCATAGCAAAAGGACATAGAGCTATTTGTGTAAAAATGGTGATGTCTGATCTATCCCCACAGATATATGAGGTCCACCCATATCAACTTTTAAAGTATCAACATGCTGCCCCTCACACAGAATACACCGTTCTCTATGGAGTTCTCAAAACCGCCATACATATATATTGTTCCTTGATTCCCCTGTAATAAGGAAAAACAAATAGCACAAAATCTATGTCCAGAGTGAAATGTCTTAGCCCAGGTCACCTTTTACAATGTGTTAGAATCATTCTGTGGTCCTTCCTTTAGAACATGATCCTGGCCACTCAGCATAAAGATGAAGTCATTCCTGACCAACCCATCATTAGGACCCCTCTCTTCCCTGGTCTTTCCTGTGGGAAAACTCTGCTAAATGCAGTTAAGTCCACCATTGAACAGATAGCTTCTGGGTTTGGTGTGTAATATGAGACTCCCTTCATTAGTGGGGCTTTTCCTTCTCTGACCTTATCTGGGGTATTCTAAACTCCCACATGTGCCTCTACTGAGGAATGTCACATAATCTTAATTACATTACAGGGTCTATTTCCTTTCTCCTGATAAGAAAGAATCTGTTCAGCTAACACTTGAGATTCCATTCTAATGAGGCATTTTTAGTACCCTAAGCTCTCAACCAATGAACTTTTTCCATCCTGGATATTCCTTACTCTCAGTCTCCTTAAACTTTATAAACCTTGCATCACCCAAAGTAAAGTTGATCTGCCTCCTGATAATTGGTCCCACTGTGGTCATTTACCCTACATACTCACAGGGCTGCCAAACCCTCCACTTATCTCTGTTCCCACTACCCTCATGGACTATATCAGCTGGGACTGTATCACAAGATCTGAGAGTACCACAGTCCCTGCAGGATACAGCCCTGCAAATTACTGACTCCCCAGCTTGCAACACCATCATCTCTAATATCTTTATTTGGCTGACTCCAGGTTCTAATATGCTGTTTCTTGTGTTGGTCAGGTGCAAAGAGCACAGGAATAAACAGCTTACAGCTCAGTGAGGCATGGAATAGATTTGATTGAACAGGCAGCAAGAAGATTCTGTGATAGAAAATGTGGAGGAATTAGAACATAGTGGGTCAAGATATGATTATGTTATGAGTTCTCCAGAGGAACAGAACCAATAATATGTCTGTGTGCACAGATACAAAGACTTATCATAAGGAACCAGTCCATGCAATGACCAAGTCCCATGATCTGCAGGGTAAGTCAGCAACTGGGCAACAAAGAGAGTAGATGTTTTAGTTGTAGTCCAAGAACAGGATAGAGCTGGAGCCTTTGTTTGAAGTAGTAAGAAAAGAGGACTTCTCTCTTAATCCTAGGTCAGTCAAGCTTTTTGTTCCATTCAGTTCCTCAGCCACTTAGAGGAGGCCATAAATAATCCTTGACCAAATATGTGAGCACCTTAGGGCCTAATAAAGTCTGTCTAAACATTATGAACACCCCAGGGTACTAGAGGGACAACTCCATAAAATTTAATTCTGTAAATACTTTGTGAACATCCTGTTTCTTCAGGACTCTAGTCAGCATCTTTCTCACTATTATGTGTCCTTGATCACAGTTCTTGTCTTGTCATACCAACCCATAATTCCTGTTGGTATTTTGTAAACTATATACACAATGTATTTAATGGCTATTTTTGATTGACAATTTGACTACATGTGGAACTAACTAAAACCCATGCTGCTGGGCACACCTAAGAGGAATGTTTCTTGATTGAATCATTTGCAAATGGGAAGGCATCCTAAACCTGGATCATTTGAGGTGGCAAGGTGCACCTTAAATCTGGGCCATACTTTTTGGTGGCAGCCTTTATAGAAGACATGGAAAACCATGACTCTTTGTTGCTGGCCTTCATTCTCACTAGCAAGTTAATCCCTTCACTTATATTAGAGCCTACTTCTATGGAATTCTGGAATGTACTGAAGACTAGCTGAGAAATCCAATCTTAGTGGACCAAATAACCACTGGTATCTTAGGATTTCTATTGGAAGAGAGCTATTGTTGAATAGTTGAACCACAGTCCTTAAGCCATTCTAACACATACAGACACACACACACACACACACACACACACACACACACACACACTCACACTTTTTAGTTCTGTTTCTTTAGAGAACCTGTTTTAGAGATGTTAGGAACATTCTCTGTGAAGGGCCAGACCAATTAGTTTATATGTCAGCTCTCCCACTTTCATTTGGACATAAGAAGAACTTTCTTAATGACCTTAAGGATCACATAGTTGTATAGGATCAGTACTTCCTAAACTCACAACAGTGTCACCAGGATTAAAAAGTCACACATGAGGACTGGAGAGGTGGCTCAGTGGAAGAGCACTGACTGCTCTTCCAAAGGTCCTGAGTTCAAATCCCAGCAAATATATGGTGGCTCACAACCATCTGTAATGAGATCTAATGCCTCTTCTGGTGTGTCTGAACAGCTACAGTGTACTTATATATAATAAATAAATAAATCTAAGAAAAAAAAGTCACACATGTGAAGTACTCAGTGGTGGTCTGGCCTCTAGTCCATCCTTAGCTGGCAGTGGTATTCCAGCTCACTTGATCATGTAACAAAGTCTCTGGATTGATCTATAGATTACCTCCTATGTTCCCCACTTCAGTCCTGCCAGCCACCAAATATATCTGTGCCCAGCAGTTATTGAGAACCCAATTCTCTCAGAACCCATTAGCACTGCAGAATTTCCTGTGAATGGTTTTATGGAAAGGTAAACTGTTTGATCATGCCTGCAGGAAGAAGATGACAGGACAGGCAGCTGTCTGTAGAGGCAATAGGGACATAGAACAGTTGTTATGGAAGACATTGATAACATCACTTAGCACTTGTCTTCAGTGAACCATGCAGTCTGGCTTGTTCCTCAGCTAATGGCAAGAGTGACTTCAGTTGGGCAGTTACTTGGCAAATGATTTTTAAGCAGAGGAGACCTTGGGACTGTTAATTATGCACCATTTAATTTCAGCTTCAGGGAGAGATGAGACAAATCCCAATAGGGGAGTTTTTTTTTTTTTAATTTTTCCACCATCACAGATTTTTTTTTGGTCATGAGTCTCATACAGTCTCAATTCAGAGATGCACATACATGAAAGGCTTTATTGTTCTCTAACTATGATCTGCTGAGCCTGTGGAACAAATTCCAGAATGGGAGCTCACCTATGCCTTGCATCTCCCTCATTTTTGTCTCAGTTACAACCCCTACTTGAGATAAGAACAACCAGCTCTCTGGGTACTTCAGGGCAATATTGCACAGATACCTATATGGAACGATGATGTGGGGGAAGGTGTGCAGCACTGTACAGGTTTAAAGCAGCAACTTCACAGGCAGGCAATGATCCTAAAGGCCTTGCAGAACCCAAACTCATCTCAACATAGAGACAACATTAAACACAGTAAACAGTGTTTCCTAGCACAGGCTGTGATGATGCCTTTTGAAGCATCTATTGACATTATATCACTTACTTCTCTGGTCACTATAACCAAATAACTGACAAGACTCAATTTAAAAAAGAAAGAATATATTCTGACTCATTGTTTGAGGGATACAGTCTATCATAGCAAGAAAGGCATTGGTACCTGGAGTATAAGACAGCTGGTTTACAACTCTGAATCATGAAGCAAGGAACTCAGGCTGGGGTTAGTCTATGAGCCATATGGTGTACTTCCCAGAAACTCACTTCCTCCAACTCACCATACCTCCTAAATGCTTCACAGGCATCCAAAACAGCCTCACCAACTGTGGACTTAGTGTTCATTATATGAAACTGTGACAGTTTGCATTCAAGTCATGACAAATATTAGCTCAATTTCTCAACTTCTCTGTGCTCTAAGGTTCACAGTACAGAAATCCCATTGTTTGGATTTCATCAGAAACTTCTCTTTCTTATTTTCATTATGCACCCTCCCCCCAATCCTTTAGCACAAGTACTACTGGCTAAATTGACTAAATGAACGTTTATTGATCACACACACACACACACACAAACACACACACACACGCACAAAGATGTTGTACCTTTGTAGGGCTTGTAGTGGTGCACACCCTTAATCCCAGCTCTTGGGAGGCAGAGGCAGGTGTAGCTCTGTGAGTTCAAAGTCAGCCTGATCTGTAGAGTGAGTTCCAGGACAACTAAGGTTCAGAAACCCTGTCTCAAAAAACAAAACAAAAAAAGTTGTAATACAGCCAGTGAGTGTTAACACAACAGCACACAATACCTGGGGCTCTACTGCACAGAAGCACAGCGTATTAATTCCTTTTCTGCTACTGTGGTAGCACACCACAATAAAGGTAACTTACAGAAGAAAGAGTTCATTCAGGCTTACAGTTCCAGAGAGTTAGAGTCCATGATGGTGGAGCAAAGGCATTGTGGGAGAAACACATCTTGTGAGCTGAGGACGTACATCTTGAGCCACAGTTCAAAGCAGGGAGAACAAACTGGCAGTAGAGGAGGATCTTTACTCTCTAATCACACCTTCTATGAGAGTTTCTCCAACAAGGCCTCATATCCTAAGCCTCTCCAAACAAAGCCACCAACTAGTATGCAAATGCCCGAGACTAAGGGGAACATCTCATTCAAACCACCACAGTCTGACTGGAAGTCAGGCAGTTACTGATCATATGGAAACACTGGCTTTGCAGATGCTCAGTAGTAGCCTCAAACTGACATGACTGGTGTTCTTCTAAGAAGGACATGGGTGATAATACAGACATGGAAGAGTACCATGCATAAGCCAAGGGCACTGAAATGCTACCCAGATTTGAGGGAGCACCATGGCTCTCCAGAAGGTGGTGACACAGCGAGCAACTTGATCTCAGCCTCTGGCTTTCTGAACTGTGAGACTACAAGTTTCCATTGTTTCAACCATCAGGCTGGGGACCTTATGGCAATATAAAACTCCCTTACAGAGTCACTCTGGACTGTCATAAGGAATTCCCTCCCTAACACAATCCCAGAATAATTTGCATATTATTCTACATTGTGAACATTTACATTGATCACCTCAAAATCTAGGGAATGTTTGGGGAAGAAGCATCTACAAAATGACTGGCTTCCCACAAGTGATGAAGGGGAAGCTCCATATGAAAAAATTGAAGATGTGAGGGGAAAATAGACAACATCTAGAATGTGTTATGTGTTAACAATCACATGCATTTAATATGGTAGCCACAATTATCATCCTCATATTAAATGAAGAAAATGGAGCACAGAGAAGTTTGTTTACTCATCCATTGCAACAGCAATAACTAAACAGAAGATGGTATAGGTTGAGCCTAGACCATGTACCAGATGGCTGGAAAGGTCTGGAAATGACTTGTTGGGTACGTATGGCTCATTTGGTGATCAGCATTTGTGATGCAATGAGGAGGATTTATATGACTCTATTCATCAGTTACTGATGACCAAACACAGTCAGGCACTGTACTGAGTGGAAGAGCCAAAGCAAAGAGATTAACTTTGATAAGGAGACTGGTTTTGCCTAATCAGTTGAAGGCTACAAGGATGAAAACTGAAACTTCCCAGAGAAAAGAATTGTTCATATTCATGTAACAATAAGCATGTGAACATCTACATATGTGTGAGTGTATATCTACACATCTACACATGTGTGGGCAATCATGCATGTCCCATTAGTTATTTCTTCAGAGACCCATGATTCAACCAATATCTAGTAAAAAAAATAAAATCCTAAGATTGAATGTAGGAGACTTTTACATGCCAGCTCTGGGTTCCTCAGAAATTTCTGAAAGGGGTTCCAATCAGAACTTTAGATGAGTGCATTGCTCAACCCTCATCAGAGAAGCTTCTTCTTGCATTAAATGGTGATTAACACAGAGACCATCAATTGCAGACCGTCAACTTGCAGAGACTAAGAGACTTCGGAGTCTGGGATGTATATGTCATACACATAACCTAAAGACTCAGATGGATTCAAGAGTGGTCAAAAGACTGTAAAGGTGGTAGATAACTTCAAGGAAACAATTTCCACACACTTATGAAGTCACAGAGACTGTGACAGCACACAGAGAAAAAATGCTAGTACAGGAGAGAAGTAGATATGGAGTCCCACTCTTCATGAAGAAGCTATTCACAACCGATGTTCCTGGGAGAGGAAAAATTAGTTTTCTTCAGTGACGTGACACTGGGTATCACTCTTCACACAACCACACTCCAAGGCAGGCCCTCGGTCAGGAGCAGGCAGCCAATACAATTTGAACTCTATACTTTATTTTGTTCCCTCTCTCTCTCTCTCTCTCTCTCTTGTCTCTCTCTTTGTCTCTCTTCTTCTCTCTCCCTCAGATAATAGTTTTTCTCAGCGCTTTTTTCCTCCAGCTTTCAGCTGTGTCCCATAAGTTTGGGTATCTGTACCTTCATTTTCATTAAAATTTAAAAAAGTTTTTAATTTCTTTCTTTATTTCTCCTTGACAGGTTATCCTTCCTCCCCACGGTATATGTGGGCATTCTTCTTTGTTATTGAAGACCAGTTTTAGGGTCCTGATAGCCTGGAATTATTTCATCTTTCCTTTGAGGCCCGTTTTTGGACCAAATTATATGAATAATTTTGGGAGAGATAGGAGCAGAAGAAGGTATATCCTTTCGCTTTAGGATAGAAGAGCATATGTCACAGGAGCACACCAAAAGTGGAACAAAAAAGGAGGAGAAGGCAGGAAATAATCAAACCTAGAGCTGAAAATCAACCAAGCAAAAGATAGATTAGCCAGACTGAAAGAATGGAAATGAAAAGAAACTACAGATTCAGAGGAAATTCAAAAGTTAGTTCTTGCCAAAAAGGTATTGAAAATACCAGGTTTAGTGCAGATAAATAAAGTAAAAAAAAGAGCCCTCCAGACAGAAGACCTTACCAATATTATCCAAACTATTCCACAAAATTGAAACAGATGGATCACTACCGAATACCTTTCTATGAAGCCACACCATTTTATACCTAAACCACAAAAAGACCCAACAAAGAAAGAGAACTTCAGACCAATTTCTATGAATATCGATGCAAAAATACTCAATAAAATTCTGGCAAACCTCAAAACAATCATCCACCATGATCAAGTAGGCTTCATCCCAGGCATGCAGGGATGGTTTAATATACGAAAACCATCAACGGATCCATTATATAAACAAACTGAAAGAATAAAACCACATGATCATTTCATTAGATGCTGAGAAAGCATTTGACAAAATTCAACACCTTCATGATAAAAAGTCCTGGAAAGAATAGGAATTCAAGGCCCATACCTAAACATAGTAAAAGCTATATACAGCAAAACCAGTTGCTAACATTAAACTAAATGGAGAGAAACTTGAAGCAATCCCACTAAAATCAGGGACTAGACAAGGCTGCCCACTTTCCCTACTTATTCAATATAGTTCTTGGAAGTTCTAGCCAGAGCAATCAGACAACAAAAGGAGGTCAAGGGATACAGATCGGAAAAGAAGAAGTCAAAATATCACTATTTGCAGATGATATGATAGTATATTTAAGGATCCCAAAAGTTCCACCAGAGAACTACTAAAGCTGATAAACAACTTCAGCAAAGTGGCTGGGTATAAAATTAACTCAAATAAATCAGCAGCCTTCCTTTTAGGAAATGACACCTTCATAATAGATCCAAATAATATAAAGTACCTCGGTGTGACTTTAACCAAGCAAGGGAAAGATCTGTACAATAAGAACTTCAAGACTTGAAGAAAGAAATTGAAGAAGATCAGAAGATGGAAAGATCTCCATGCTCATGGATTGGCAGGATTATATAGTAAAATGGCCATTTTACCAAAAGTTTATCTACAGATTCAATGCAATCCCCATCAAAATACCAATCCAATTCTTCAAAGAGTTAGACAGAACAATTTGCAAATTCATCTGGAATAACAAAAAACCCAGGATAGCTAAAACTATCCTCAACAATAAAAGGACTTCAGGGGAATCACTATCCCAGAACTCAAGCAGTATTACAGAGCAATAGTGATAAAAACTGCATGGTATTGGTACAGAGACAGACAGATAGACCAATGAAACAGAATTGAAGACCCAGAAATGAACCCACACACCTATGGGCACTTGATTTTTTGACAAAGGAGCCAAAACCATCCAATGGAAAAGATAGCATTTTCTAGCAAAATGGTGCTGGTTCAACTGGAGGTCAACATGTAGAAGAATGCAGATCGATCCATGCTTATCACCCTGTACAAAGCTTAAGTCCAAGTGGATCAAGGACCCCACATCAAACCAGATACACTCAAACTAATAGAAGAAAACTAGGAAGCATCTGGAACACATGGGCACTGGAAAAAATTTCCTGAACAAAACACCAATGGCTTATGCTCTAAGATCAAGAATCGACAAATGGGATCTCATAAACTGCAAAGCTTTGTAAGGCAAAGGACACTGTGGTTAGGACAAAATTGGCAACCAACAGATTGGGAAAAGATCTTTACCAATCCTACAACAGATAGAGGCCTTATATCCAAAATATACAAAGAACTGAAGAAGTTAGACAGTTAGGGAGACAAATAACCCTATTAAAAATGGGGTTCAGAGCTAAACAAAGAATTACAGCTGAGGAATGCCAATGGCTGAGAAACACCTAAAGAAATGTTCAACATCTTAGTCATAAGGGAAATGCAATCAAAACAACCCTGAGATTTCACCTCACACCAGTGAGAATGGCTAAGATCAAAAACTCAGGTGACAGCAAATGCTGGCGAGGATGTGGAGAAAGGGGAACACTCCTCCATTGTTGGTGGGGTTGCAGACTGCTACAACCATTCTGGAAATCAGTCTGGAGGTTCCTCAGAAAATTGGACATTGAACTGCCTGAGGATCCAGCTATACCTCTCCTGGGCATATACCCAAAAGATGCCCCAACATATAAAAAGACACGTGCTCCACTATGTTCCGTAGCCTTATTTATAATAGCCAGAAGCTGAAAGAACCCAGATGCCCTTCAACAGAGGAATGGATACAGAAAATGTGGTACATCTACACAATGGAATATTACTCAGCTATCAAAAAACAATGACTTTATGAAATTGAGGGTAAATGGTTGAACTGGAAATATCATCCTGAGGAGCTAACCTAATCACAGAAAGACATACATGGTATGTATTGATAAGTGGCTATTAGCCCAAATGCTTGAATTACCCTAGATGCCTAGAACAAATGAAACTCAAGACGGATGATCAAAATTTGAATGCAGATCGCCCTGAGAGACACAGGGAATACAGCAAACACAGAGGCGATGCCAGCAGGAAACCATTGAACTGAGAACAGACCCCTGTTGAAGGAATCAGAGAAAGAACTGAAGAGCTTGAAGGAGCCTGAGACCCCATATGGGCAATGCCAACCAACCAGAGCTCTAGGGACCAAGCCACCACCCAAAGACTATACATGGACTGACCCTGACTCTGACCTCATGGTAGCAATGAATATCCTAGTAAGAGCACCAGTGGAAGGGGCCCTGGTCCTGCTAAGACTGAACCCCAGTGAACTAGACTGTTGGGGGAGAGGGCAAGAATGGGGGGAGGGAGGAACACCCATAAGGAAGGGAAGGGGGACGGACGTTTGCCCGAAACTGGGAAAAGGAATAACACTCGAAATGTATATAAGAAATACTCAAGTTAATAAAAAAAAAAAAGAAGTAATCTATAGATAAAGATACAAGGAACCTACAGGGTTTTTTCCCATGTTTACTCTAAGAATTTGAGATCTGTGGATGGGTTGGTGGGAACAACCAATAACAAAGTGAAGGGAGGAAACCACTAGACAGAGGAAGGTTGGATAAAAACCAGTCTACCAAGTGTTAATCCCTGATGTCTTTCCCCAAACTAAACATATGTAATATATTATGTATTAAAATTATTATGTGCAAAAAAAAACAGATAATAGTCAATCATTTTTTGTTAACTCTCCGTTTACAAAATTGGTCTCCAAGTCTGACAATAAAAAGATGCTACTCAATTTCAGATGGAGAGAATACACACATGCTGGGCTTGGAATCCTTATCAATAAATCTGTTACCCTTCTGGGCTGCCACTGACCCAGACAAAGACAACAGAAGATAGACAGAGGAAGACAGACAGCTGCTTAGGGACAGAGAGAAATAAGTGGTTTCCCATCTACTTTGTAAACTCCTCAGATGTGTGACCAGGGATAGGCAGTGTGAGCATTCCTCAGCTTAATAAATGAACTTGCTGTCCCCATATATTTGTGTCTAGACCTCATCCTAAGTATTGGCTGAACGGGCCATTGTGCCATGGGAGTGAGGCAGAGAGGAGTCCATTTGACCTACGCAGGCCTCAGTGGTATGCACACTAAGGAGGCATAGTTTTACCTGGGAACAGCTACATCTATTTGGTGCCTCTTTGCTTATAAGCAGATGTGGGAAAGGAGAGCATGGTGGTTTGAATGAGAGTAGCCCCCAAAGGCTTATATAGTTGAATGTTTGGTCCCCCAGTTAGTTGAACTGTTTGGGAAGGATATTCTGAGTTTCTCTCCTCTCTCCTCTCCTCTCCTCCCTCCTCTCTCTCTGCCCTCTCCTCGCCCTGCCCTCTCTCTCTCCCTCTCCTCTCTCTCTCTCTTCCCCTCCCTCCATCTCCATCCCTCTCTCCCTCTCTTCTTTCTTCTCTCTCTTCTCTCTTCTCTCTCTACTTCTCTTGTGGAACCATGCCCTTGAGAAACTCTCTTAGAACCATGCTCCCTCTTTTACCATGATGTATGTCACCATGATGGCCGGACTCTCTGCAACCATGAGCATCTAAATTAAATGTTTCTTTTGTAAGTTGTATTTATCATGGTGCCTTATCACAACAATGAAAATGGTAAACAAGGCAGAGGGGAAGATCCAATCACACAGTGCCAGGGGGATCATAGCATAATGTAAGTTTGAGTCCCATATTTGTACCTATTTTTACCATTGTGTATACAGAGCAAACTGTGCATGTGACACATGTGTACTCAGCATCATATGCCTACAACATCTAGGCAAAAAGACCCTGTTCAGAAATCATTCTGTGCACAGAAGATTCCTTGTAAGAGAGCAACTTGTGTATGTATGCAGGAGATAAGTATGAGTAAAAAAATTGCAACATTCCAGATACATGCTCTGAGATAGACTCCCATTGCCCCCCTTATCTGCACGTCTTGGAGATCACTGCTGATGATGTTGCTGAATCTGCTGGCCACCTTCCTTCCTTAGTACCATTTGCATCTCAGCATTATTTTTCCACAAGTCTTTAGACAGCAGCCCTCAGGCCATCTCTTTGCTTTGCAGATTCCAAGCAAAGTCAATGGCACCTTACAGGAACGCATGTCAGTGTGGCATCTCCCTAGCATTCCATCAAGTTCATTCTGAGAAAAAGATTCAATTTCTCTAAGCCAACCCACTGCTCTAACATTGCCCTTCTAAATTTAAAATGTTCTGTGTTATTGGTCTGAGTTGGGTGGAAGCGTGGCTGTGCTGCCTGAGATGTCCTCATGTCCCAGCAGTCCCTCACCTCATTTCATCCATTACAAATATTGATGTTATACTGCCCCTTCCAGACTTGTTTCTTGATAATATTTTCTTAGTATTTGGGATTACATCCATTATACATATCTCTCTCCCTAGAGAGAGCCTTAATGAGCATCTCCTGTATGTTGTTCACAATTCAGCTTTGGTGTGCTGAAGAGTTCCAGGAGGAATGCCTATCACATTTGTCACTACAGTGACTTCTGAGAGAACTGAAACTGTTGTCAACAGTTATAGTTCCATTTCTGTCACTGTGACAGAATACCCTGACACAAACAACTTATGAGCAAAAGAGTTCATTGTAATTCACAGTTGTAGGTTACCAGTCCATCACAGTGGGGATGTTGTAAGGGCAACATCACAAGGAACTGAGAGCAAAGAATGTATGTGTGGTGGTTTGAATAAGAATGGCCCCCATAGGCTCCTGTATTTGAATGCCTAATCACAAGGGAGTTTCACTATTTGAAAGGATTAGAAGGATTAGATGTGCCCTTGTTGAAGGAAATGTTTTACTGGGGTGAGCTTTGAGGTTTCAAAGCCCATAACAAGCTCAGTTTTATCTTGGCTTATGGTCCAGGAAGTGGCTCTCATATATTGCTCTAGCATCATGTGTGCCTTCATTGCCCCTGTAATGATGATAATGGATTAAGCCTCTGGGCTTAAGCCCAGACCCCAATCAAACGCTTTCTTTCATTAGAGTTGCCTTGGTCATGGTGCCTCATCGCAATCATAGAACAGTGACTGAAATGGTTTGCATGCCAGTAGTCAGCTCACTTTTCCCACTATATCACAGTCCAGGACGAAACTCAGAGAATGATGGCCCTCATAACAATTAGGTCTTCCCACCTCAGTGAATAATCAGGACACTCCCCTACAGGCCATCCCTGTCTAGGTAACCTCCCATTGCACCAAAGACCACTGCACAGTGAATACACATCTTACCTAGATAACTTTACATGGCATGCTGTTCCTCCAACAGACTCACTGTTGAGTCCCGTGACAATGGAGAAATGCCATGGTGCAACACTGAAATGCTTGCAGTGGAATGAAGTGATGCAATATGCAGTCTATGTGGTCAAATTACCAAAATGAACAAGAAAGTGACAGATGTATCTATTGCCACCTCAGAACACCTGGCACTGATAGTGATGGTATAGACACAAAAATCACCAGTGCAGAGATGCTAAGCACAAGGGCAGAACACCTCTGCAGTAGGCTTCTCTGGTGAAACTCTTGAGTTGAGATGACTTTTATATATTTACATGTCTGTGGAGATGAGGATGAGTCAGTGACAAAGTCTACATGTGACTTGCCAAGAGTAAGACATGAATGACTTGATCACTAAAAGAAAAGTGTGTTCTGAAGCATCTAAAGTCTCCCTGTGTGTACTGTCACTCTTAGACATGCTTCTGGGGTATCTGATTCAAGGTGAACCCAGAGAGGTCTGTATTTTCAAGAATGCTTCTAGGGTCCCAGGATCAGGAAGTTTGAGAAATTATTGCCCAAATCTGAGTCTTACTTTGGTGAGCAGGTAAGGTCCTAGGAGGCCATCAGAGAGATGCACTGAGTCACTAAATCCAGGACATATATGCAGGAGAGAGAGAACATGTCCTGTAGAATAAATGATGAGGTCATAATAACTGACACTTGAATATCCCCATTGAAAAAGCAAGCTGTTGATAGATCACTAAAGTGTGACACCATGGGAGGAGGATTTTGTTGTGTAATGTGAAACTTGCTCAAATTGAAAAATCAAAAAGACACACATAGATAAAATAAACAGGTACTTGGGCCAGTGATTACCTCTGCAAAAGAAGATTAAAAGCAATTTCCATCATCTCCATGACGTTTCACTTCCTAATGGCACGTCAGGAAGACAAAGAATAGAGTCCTGTTACGCAGAAGGTTCCTGACAGAAACAGCTTGAGGGAGGGGGCTTTGTTTTGGCTCATGGTTTAAGAGTGCACAGTCATTCCTGGGGCTGAAGGTAAGGTAGAGTTCATGGTGACAGAAATGTGAAGCTGGGACTCCTCAGATCTCATCAAATTAGCTTGGGCTGGCACTACAGCCTAACTATACCATGAGGCTCATCTCTAGAGCCCTGGTAACTCTGGTTATGCCCCACCTCCAAAAGGTTTACAACTCAGAGAATCAATCAGAACTGCTACCTTAGGACCATGTTTTCAAACCCATAAAGCTGTGTGAAACATTGCATATTTAAACCAAAATAAACTGATTAGTATTTGTACTATTCTCTAGGATTTTTTTTATATCCAGAACTATGTTGTACAAGTTTTTAGATAGTCACTGCTGGGATGACTACTTGGTCAGTCAGTGCTTGCTGGGAGGGCATGAAGACCTGCTTTCAATCCCCAACACACATAAAAAAAGCCAAGTATGGTTGTTCACTTGTAAGCCCAGCACCCAGGTGGAGAAAGGCAAATCTTTTGCCTACTGGGTGATTTCTAAGTCATTGAGTGCTCTTGTCTCAAAAAAAGATGGGCAGCTTCCTGAGGAAGGGCATCTGAAGTTGTCCACAACTTACACACACACACACACACACACACACACACACACACACACACACACACACACACCTCTGCAAAAGGGATTCTGATGTTTAATTTCAAAAAACTGAATTTTGGGGTTTAATAGGTTGGCCACAGGAAAGTTGCTCTATTTTCTGCTGACTTTTAAGTGGTTATTGGAGGCCAAAGATGTTTGTAAGAATTCACTGGCGTTTTCCAGTTACTTCAAGGGGAAGGGCCCACAAGATCCTTCATTGAGAAGCTAATGCTGCTTCTCCTAGGACACCTTTTCTGTTTGTGTTCTTCTAGGTGAAGTGTGGAACTTCTTACAGAATAGCCCTCAGAAGGGATCTCAACAAAAAGATGTGTCAGGAAGGAAAATGATCATGACCTAAGACAAGAGAGAAAGAAACTGCACAGTGAATGCTTCCCAGGAGAGTCATGCCGGCAATAGCTACAATGAATGGCCAGAGCTGTAAATGAAGCCTTCAGGCCGGGAGGAAGGATGTCACTAATTGGAGTATGCGATTTCAAAGGTGAACACAGCACAGAGCCCAATAGGGACTGACTGCAGGTCTAATTAAAGATGATTATCTCCAACTTTGTCCTTGATCTGAAAACAGTGGCCCCAGAAATGCCTGGGTAACGTGTATGCCCATTAGATTGATCTCTTGTCCTTTGAATGTTATGCGGGGTGGCTGTTTGCCCACCTCCACTTTTTCTGATTATAATTTAAGATTCTTGCTCACCAACTGCCTCCACCCTGACCAACCATGACTGCTAAAGAGAAGAATAAAATGAACACATTACAATATTTAAAAAGAAGCAATGCAGTACTGTACACAGACATCTATGTATGTGTGTGTATATATATATATATATAAGTTTATATATAAATAAAACTAATATATTATGTACTATAAATGCATTCAGTATAATAAATATATGACTCAATTTAATTTATAATATAATAGATATAATAAATATGAAACAATTATAATATAATATAATTTATAATATAATTTAATATATATTAAAAATCATTTGTGTTTACCACAATGTTTATCCAACTATAGTGTTTAGGAGCTAGCGAGTTTGGGGGTAGAGTCCCTGGTCCTTGGGGGACAGGTGCTCCATTCCTGCTTTTCTGGGGGTAGCTTATGCCTGGCAGTTATACAGTGAGATGTCAACCTCACCCGGACCCCCTGGTTTAATGCCTATTGCTAAGCAGTATCAAGTACATGATGGACATCGATCCTGGAGAAGAGGAGAAAACATAAATGCTTTATGGTGGGGTTATTGCTTTCAAAGTTGAAAATAAGTGAGAATATTCTACGTGACTGTGTGCAAGCTCTTCCACCTACAGAAGTGTGGTAGAGTTCTCTATGTGTGCCTAAATATATGTATACGTTTATATATCTTTATGATGTATATGATGTGTATATGCATATACGATATATATGTATATGATATATATGTGTATTTGTATGTATACACATATTTACATGTAAATATACATACTTACATTGGCAGACCCTGACATGACAGAACAACATCTGATTTCCTAGGTTTTAAAATTTTTATGTGATGGGCATTCACCATTCATTAGACTTTGAATTTAGCTAGGCTAACAGTATGTGGTTTAACCCTCATTCCACACTGGACAGAGGCAGCAGTTGGTAGTTGGTTAGTAGTGCAGTCATGAAGAAAACTCCAGAATCTCAGTGGAGTGGGTTGCCAGTACTTTCTAAGCTCCAGCAATCACCACAAGGTAATACTCAGTTTAGGAGAATTAGCTACATAACTTAGCTATCAGTCTTGGAATTAAAGCTCTGTCACCTGTTGATTATGTGAGCTCAGCATGTGGGTGACTTTTCCACATCTACGGGCTCTATCCCCACAGAGCCAACTAATTGTGGGGCCAAAATGGCTTCTTAAAAATTGGCTTCTACGTGCTATTCTAGTTTTGTTGAAAGGCATGTGGCCAAATTGCCTCATAGATACTGTATTTAAAATACTCATAGGAGAGCACGGTTGTCAGCCTTGCTCGAAGATGCTTCTCTTTACAATAGTGGTTAATGCAGATATTCAATGATGGTAAAGATGCTAAAAACAACTGACTGTTGAATGCTCACAGCTAACTGTGGCTGCCAAATCACTCCCTTTAAGGCTTAGGGAACATAGGGGAGGCTGAAGTAGAACAAATATAAGAGAAAATGATAGGGAGGAGCACAGAGAAATGCTGGCCTTCAGGCATGACATGATTGTGTCACTTGTGCACTCACAATAGCTCATGCTGCCTATGTAGGACTTGCATGGACTCAGTGTGTAAATATAGGAGGGGCTCTGCTCAGGGAAGTGAAAAGCAGCCAATGGCTGACGGAAGAGAGGGAATCATTCTCTTTAGTAATTTAGGTTTTGATGAGTTGTTCGTGCTCCAGTGGATAGCTCTATTGCCAGGTAAACCCAGTGGTCACAAAGCAAAAGTGAGACATGAAGGGAGGATGGGGACTTGGTGTGGAAAGGTAAGAAACCAAGGGGATGAGAGACATGCAGTAAACGACAGAAGGCTGTGTGTATGATATGCATGTGTGAAGTCTGTAAAATAATAACTTAATAAAGGTATCTCTATAATCAAGTGCATTCCAAAATGACAGCAGTAACCTTGTGAGGGAGATGAGAGAGCTTAGATCACAGATGCCATGGCAAACTAGGAATTTAATGATGTGTACATTGTCATCAAGTGCTTCATACTGATAAGGAAAAAATAAAGATGAAAATATCTCCACTGGGGGAAAAAATTGGCTTCTAAAGTGAATATGATAGATGTTTTGGCATTATTTTTAATACTTTACAATAAACAATTACACAGCATTTCCATTGTTAGCAACTCTAATTGAGAGATGATCTGATCAACTGTGCTTGGAAGGATGTGTGCAGGCTATGTGCAAATACTATGTCACTTTATATGATAGACTTGAGTGTATTCAGGCTTTGCTCATGTGGAGAGGGTTCTTGGAAGCGAGGCTTCAAGGTTGGCAGGAGATGAGTGAGGTTTGTCTTATCTACCTTAGTGAGATTAGCGACAGCATGTATTTGACTATGGGCTTCTGGAGACGAGGCATCCAAGTTCATGGCAGTTGGCACAGTGAGCACTACATAGCAGGCAGCAGTATGCCACCTGCTCAGCTTTGGTAAGACAGTCATCTTAAATGGAAGTAGATGGTCTTAGAATGAGATGTTCCACACTCTCTCCATGTTTGCCAGGCAGTCAGGGCAGGCAAAGGCTGGAGATGCTGCATGGAGGTTATTCACAGAAGCCTCACCCTTCAAATGTTCTCCCTATGAGTGTGTTTCAGATCTCTGGATAAAGTACAAAAACACACCCCCTTGGCCAACGTCACTGATGGGAGCACTCTCAGCCCAGCCCTTACATCTTCGAAGCATCTTCCTGGATAGTATCACCACCTCTTGGTGTGCATCCTCACATCCTGTGGAGCAGGGGAGGGCTCTGATGAATAAGCCTTCTGCTTACTCTTACTCTGCAGGACTAATTCTGGAAGTGTGTAACATGAGCAAAGGGATATGGGTCCATAGAAACATGTAGTCCTTGCTGGCCACTGTTAGCACGCACATGTGTGTTTCATGTGAAGGCCAATAGTACTGTTCATTAACTGTGTGAGTTTTGACAAAAGTGTCATATTTTCAAATTTTGTTTGTCATTAAATCCTCTCCTGAAATTCCCTATTCTCTCTTAGTCATATCTAAACTGATTCTACATAATTCTCTCCTGCTGGACATAGTTTGCTCCCCATTCAATATACATAGACATATACATATGCATATGCAGTGCATATGCAAATATAATGTATATATGTGCTACATGGGTTTTTCAGAGTGAAAGGGGGACTAATATATGCATACACACACACACACACACACACACACACGCACCTTAGGCATATTTGTGGAAGTAGAACTTATGAGTTGAATGGCATTGCATATATTTTTAAAGATTTATTTTTATTATTTTTAATTACGTGTATATGTATGTGTATGTGTGGCACATGGACATGTGTGTGTGCACATGTATGTGGACATGTACATGTTTATGTGCATGTATGTATGTGTATGTTTATGTGTATGTATATATGTATACACACACCTTAGACATATTTGTGAGAGTGAAACTTATGGGTGGAATGGCATTACATATGAAATTCTTTAAAGATCTAGTTTTATTATTTTTAATTATGTGTCTATGTGTGGGTATGCGCCTGTGAGTGCAGGTTCACAGAGATCAAGAGTAGGCATCCAGTCCCCTCGAGCTGCAGCTATGAGGCTGTGATCCATCTTCATGTGGATGCTGGGGATTAAACCATGGTCCTCTGCTAGAGCAATATGCTAAGCCATTTCTCCAGACCCTGCATGTTATGTTTCATAGCCTTCCAAAATTAGGTCTGATTAGTACCTTCCTATTCTCCATCAGTGGGCAGCTTAGTCCCAAATGTGGGCATAGCGCTGCTCACACCATACAGTTGTAGAAGGGTTATTTTGTAAGCAGTCTAATGACATCTGAGCAACAGGAATGTCTTCCCTTCCCCATTCTCTATGAGTCTCTCACAGCCCTCACATCCGGACACCTCCCTCAATAAGAAGTGATGAATGCTGAGGACTCACAGCAGGAGTCTATACCTGTGCCTTAGTCAGGGTAGTGAATGTTGATTGTGCAGCTGCAGTCTTGGATGGTGTAGGACCCAGTGATACACACAGGCATCCTTGTCAATTCTGAAACTTCTTCTGGGCAGGTACCTGTTTGTATCCAGTGCCTATGACTAGTCACTCATGCCTGCCACCTTGTGGATTCTTCCTTTTAAGACCTGTGCTACTATACCTTGACCTCAGAACCAAAAATCAAAATGAGGTGGTGGAGGAAGACATGGGCTATGGTTGGATTACCTTAAAACCCTAACAAAGTACTCCACCTACTTCCTTATAGAGACTTTCCTGTGATACTGCAAGGTCCTTTTAAAGCTTCCATGAAGCCTTAGGTGGACAAACTATGAGACATTCAGATTTGAGCAGCTCAATAAAAGCATCTAGCATGTCAATTATAACACACTATTTCCACTCTGTAGCAGAAATTATTTTCCCAATTACCAATGAATAATCCCCAAGGATTTTTCCCCAATGCTCTGTCAATGAAAAGCTAATTTGCCTCTTAGTCATGAAGTGAGTATCCAAGGGAGTTTAGATCAATGATTATGAGCTTAAAGCCCCTACATTTCTTCTGTCTGGCTTTCCTTGGATAATCCTCGTTGAATGAGTACTGCCTGAATTTTTTTCTTGGCAACAAAATGAGGATTTCAGCTCTTGTTTTCTGCCTTCAGGTTCTGGCAGGCATTAGAAATATGGCTTTGTCTTGTGCATACCACCGTGAGTGAGTCATTTGTGATCACTTGTAGTGGAAGGCTGAGCTTGAATTTAAGCCAGGTTGGTTTCTGTTCCCAGCACTGAATATGTGACTATTTGCTCTGTCCCATAGTAAAAAGAAATATCTTCAAGGTTTTTTCCAGATAAAATCCACAACTTAAGGAGCACTAGCTTAAATCATATGAGAGTTGTGATAAAGCAAGCATGAAAAAAGCAATTAAGAGTGCACTTCCTCTTAGAAGCTATACAATGTTTAATGGAATTTAAATTTCCAGCAAAAGTATACTGCAATAGCTTTTGTCTTTTTGCATGGCTACAAAACATAAAAGAATTCATAAAAATGGACTTCATTAAGACAGAGCATTATTCCTCTTCTGCTCCTCAACTATTTTTCCAGGGACGCAATAATAATATGTAGATGTTACTTGTATTTGTCAGTCTGAATTGTACATTATTGTTCATGTTGTTGTTTTGCTTGTTTAATGAGTGTGATGGTTTGAATACGCTTGGCCCAGGGGGTGGTACTGTTAGGAGCTGTGGTCTTGTTGTAGTAGGTGTGGCCTTATTGGAGGAAGGGTGTTACTGTGGGAGTGGGCTTTGAGACCCTCCTCCTAGCTGCCTGGAAGTCAGTCTGCCTGGTTCTCTTCAGAACAAGATGTAGAACTTTTAGTTTCTTCTCTAGTGCTATGGGTAGATGCTGCCATGCTTCCTGCCTTGATGATAATGCACTGAACCTCTGAACTGTAAGCTAGTTCCAGTTAAATGTTGTCCTTTATACATCTTGCCTTGGTCATGGTGTCTCTTCAGAGGAATGGAAGCCCCAACTAAGACAGGAATTGGAAGCAAGGACTGGGATATCGCTGTGATAGGCCTGACCATGTTTTTGTTTGCAGGAATGTGGATTTGGGGACTTTGAATTTGGCAAGCTATGGAACGCTTTAAGTGGGACTTAATGGGCCATGTAGTAGGAATATAGAAGACATTGGTGCTGAGGGTGATTTGAACTCTGAAGATTATTCTTATGATGTTTTAGTGAAGAATGTTGCTGCTTTTTACTCTCAAAGAGTCTGCCTGAGGCTAAGGTAAAGCAATTTATTTTAATTGCATCAACAAAAGAATTATCAAAAAAACCCAGCAAAGGTTTCATCCTCTGGTTTACTATCATGAAGAATGTTTTGATCAAGTATAACAAGCTTAGAAAGGTAAAATACAAAATGTATGGTTCAAAGAGTATAGGACTCCAGGAAATGGAATGAAGCTGAATCCCATGTTCAAAGATATTAGATGGAATTAAGGGAATGGTAACTTTGGGGCAAGATCCCACCCAGCTAAGTGCTTTTGTTTATGTGTTTGCCATTTAACAAGGAATAGCTATATCATGTTAGGTGTTATTATTACTTAGTTCTTGTTTTCATTTGGACTTTTAATCTAGAATGACCTGCAATCCAGAAACTGAGAATACAGGTTTTTGATTCAGATCATGAGGCACAGCGGCCATGAAAAGCTTAGGCCTAGGTATGGGAGTACATACCTTTAATCTCAGGAGACAGGCAAGGAAACCTCTGAGTTCAAGGGACAGCCTGGTACAGAGAGAGTTTCAGATAGAGAAAAGCTAAGTCCAGGCATGATAATATGTAGCTTCAATTCCAACATTCAGGAGACAGAGCCATGCAGATCTCTTAGTACAAGGTCAATCTACAGAGCAAGTTCCAGGACAGCCAAGCTTAGTCAATGAAGGAGCTGGGAAACAGAAAGCTGGTGATAATTTAATAGAACAAGGAGGCCACATTTCAGCTCTAGCAAGCAGCAGAGCTAAGGAGCTTCAGCCTAGTTGCTCTAGCTTTAGAGTCAAGAATAGAAGGGACTTCTGGGACAATTGATGTAAGTGGAGGTGTTGTTTCTCTAATTGGTTCTTGATTGTGTCAATAAAGACTGCAGAAGCTAATCACTGGGAGAAAGAAGAAAGGTGGGATTTCCAGATTCCAGGAGGAAAAGAAGGAAAGAAGATAGAGAGAGTACTTTTCAGCTAGGCTTTGGAAAGGGGAGCACATAGACCATGTAAGGCCTGTGTTCAACTAGAACTGCCACCAGAATTCTGATATAGGATAGCAGATGAGTTTAGAACAATAGATTCTGTGCCCAACAGCTGTGCTATCTGGCTAGTTTTAAGGTGTTAGAACTGTTTTTTCTATCTGCAGCAACTCAGGAGGGCAAGGGAAAAGGCACAGCCAGGGCAGACATTGGTGGGGGTGGTTGGCCAGTGGAGAGGGAACACAGATCCCAGCATTCATGGGAAAGCGTCAGAGCTGGACGCTTGGTGAAGCTAGCTGTGGGGGCTGAGTAAGACAGACATTGCTGGGCAGCTGATCTCAGAGTATAGTGCTGGTGAGCAAGCATGTTTTTTAAAAAAATTACACACAACAGGTTAGCTGGAGCTAATAAATTAGTGGTGTAAGAAGAGACCAACATCATTGAGGTAAAAATCTTCTGGGATGTGTTTTCTGAGAACACAAAGAAGCTGTGCTCCAAAGATAACCAATGTTAAACCTTGTACTGAAGCTGGACTTGGGAACATGTAAGAATCACCCAGGTGGTAGTGGTTTTTGCAGGTATGAAGAGGTCATGGAGAGCAGTTGAGGTTTGGAACTGTGAGAGGCTAGGGAATATAATTATTGAAAGAAAAGCCTCAGTAGCATTTGACAACTAGTACCAAAGGGTTCATGCAAAGAAGTTGAGGCTTGTTATCATGAAGAAAGTTTATGCGAGGCCATTGGTGAAGCCTAATTGCATCGGAAGATCACAGCATATTGGAGATGCCAGTACCATGGGATGACCACTAAGAATAGCAGCATCAGTGGAGTGGAGTTAACCAGAACCTAGAGTGCTACAGAGGGCGGAGCTGGAGAAGTGACCCAAGACTTTTGGAGGAGCCTGGAAGATCATGTGAGGATTCTATACATTGGAAAAAGAAGGTATAAAGTTGAATTTGCCTTGGATACCCCAAGATGTTAGAGATGTCAGATATGTCGGATACCTGCTGAGGAAAGCTGCTAGCTGCTAACAGGGAGTAGAAAAATTCCAGGAGAAAGAAGTTTGTTACAGTCAACAAAGATGAAAGGAGTTGGAAATATGAAGAACACTTTTATATCAAGCATGGAGATGCCATGTTTGGAGTTTGCCCAGCTGGGTTTTGGTCTTGTTTCAGTCTAGTATTTCCTCACTAGGACATTTTTTGAATGGTAATGTATATCCTGTGATATTGGAGGTATATGATCTGCTTTTTGATTTTGATTGTATAGAGGATTGCAGATAAGTGGTTGGATGAATCTCAAAAGAGACTTTGAACTTTGTGAACATTGTTGAGACTGTTATAGACCATAGGGGCTTTTGAAGGTGGACTAATGTATTTTGCATTATGCTATGGCTAAGTATGGCCCCATAGACTCATATGTTTGAACAAGGCTATGGGGGCCAGGGAGTGGAATGTGGTAGTTTGAATGTGTTTGGCCTAGGGGGTGGCACTATTAGGAGCTATGGCCTTGTTGGAGTAGGTGTGTCACTTTTACTCTCGGGGTGGGCTTTGAGATGCCCCTCCTAACTGCCTGGAAATGAGTCTTTTCCTGGCTCTCTTTGGAATAAGATGTACAACTCTTAGCTCCTTTTCCAGCACCATGCCTGCCTGGATGCTGCCATGCTTCCTGCCTTGATGATAATGGACTGACCTCTGAAACTGTAAGCCTGAATTAAATGTTATCTTTTTAAAAGTTGCCTTGGTCAGCAAGTAAAAGATCTGTATGATAAGAACTTCAAGCCTTTGAAGAAAGATATTGAAGAAGACCTCAGAAGATGGAAAGATCTCCCATGCTCATGGATTGGCAGGATTAATATAGTAAAAATGGCCATTTTACCAAAAGCGATCTACAGATTCAATGTAATCCCCATCAAAATACCAATCCAATTCTTCAGAGAGTTAGACAGAACAATTTGCAAATTCATCTGGAATAACAAAAAACCCAGGATAGCTAAAACTATCCTCAACAATAAAAGGACTTCTGGGGGAATCACTATCCCTGAACTCAAGCAGTATTACCAAGCAATAGTGATAAAAACTGCATGGTATTGGTACAGAGACAGACAGTGGAATAGAATAGAATAGAATAGAATTGAAGACCCAGAAATAAACCCACACACCTATGGGCACTTGATTTTTGACAAAGGAACCAAAACTGTCCAATGGAAAAAAGATAGCATTTTCAGCAAATGGTGCTGGTTCAACTGGAGGTCAACATGTAGAAGAATGCAGATCGATCCATGCTTATCTTATGTACTGAGCTTAAGTCCAAGTGGATCAAGGACCTCCACATCAAACCAGATACACTCAAACTAATAGAAGAAAAAGTGTGGAAGCATCTCAAACACATGGGCACTGGAGAAAATTTCATGAACAAAACACCAATGGCTTATGCTCTAAGATCAAGAATCGACAAATAGGACCTCATAAAACTGCAAAGCTTCTGTAAGGCAAAGGACACTGTTGTTAGGACAAAACGACAACCAACAGATTGGGAAAAGATCTTTACCAATCCTACAACCTATAGAGGGCTTATATCCAAAATATATAAAGAACTCAGGAAGTTAGACAACAGGGAGACAAATAACCTTATTAAAAAATGGGGTTCAGAGCTAAACAAAGAATTCACAGCTGAGGAATGCCGAATGGCTGAGAAGCACCTAAAGAAATGTTCAATATCTTTAGTCATAAGGGAAATGCAAATCAAAACAACCCTGAGATTTCACCTCACACCACTCAGAATAGCTAAGATCAAAAACTCAGGTAACAGCAAATGCTGGAGAGGATGTGGAGAAAGAGGAACACTCCTCCATTCTGGTGGGATTGCAGACCATTCTGGAAATCAGTCTGGAGGTTCCTCAGAAAATTGGACATTGAACTACCTGAGGACCCAGCTATACCTCTCTTGGGCATATACCTAAAAGATGCCCCAACATATAACAAAGACACATGCTCCACTATGTTCATAGCAGCCTTATTTTTAATAGCCAGAAGCTGGAAAGAACCCAGATGCCCTTCAACAGAGGAATGGATACAGAAAATGTGGTACATCTACACAATGGAATATTACTCAGCTATCAAAAACGATGACTTTATGAAATTCATAGGCAAATGGATGGAACTGGAAAATATCATCCTGAGTGAGGTAATCCAATCACAGAAAAACACACATGGTATGCACTCATTGATAAGTGGCTATTAGCCCAAAGGCTTCAATTACCCTAGATGCACAGAAAACATGAAACTCAAGAAGGATGACAAAAATGCGAATGCTTCACTCCTTTAAAAGAGGAACAAGAATACCCTTGGCAGGGAATAGGGAGGCAAAGTTTAGAACAGAGGCAGAAGGAACACCCATTCAGAGCCTGCCCCACGTGTGGCCCATACATATATAGCCACCAAACTAGACAAACTAGATAAGATGGATGAATCAAAGAAGTGCAGGCCGACAGGAACCGGATGTAGATCTCTCCTGAGACACACCCAGAATACAGCAAATACATAGGCGAATGCCAGCAGCAAAGCACTGAACTGAGAATGGGACCCCCGTTGAAGGAACCAGAGAAAGGACTGGAAGAGCTTGAAGGGGCTCAAGACCCCATATGAACAACAGTGCCAACCAACCAAAGCTTCCAGCGACTAAGCCACTACCCAAAGACTATACATGGGCTGACCCTGGGCTCCAACCTCATAGGTAGCAATGAATAGCCTAGTAAGAGCACCAGTGGAAGGGGAAGCCCTTGGTCCTGCCAAGACTGAACCCCCAGTGAACGTGATTGTTGGAGGAAGGGTGGTAATTGGGGGAGGATGGGAAGGGGAAGCCTATATAGAAGGGGAGGGGGACTGTTGGTCCGGAAACCGGGAAGGGGAATAACAGTTGAAATGTAAATAAGAAATACTCAAGTTAGTAAAGATAAAAAAAAAGTTGCCTTGGTCATGGTGTCTCTTCATAGCAATGGAAACTTTAAGTAAGGCAGTGAGCTAGATAGGATGATGGATAGTGAGTAGATATAGCAGTGAAGCAGAGTGTTTACTGATGAGAACCTGTGGAAAGAAATTATCACAGAAAGAAAGGAGAGGCAATAATCTCTCCTGTAGTAGACAGGGTATACTTTCAAGGCCTGGGGCATGGGGAACCTAGCCAGCCCTTCCTTTGGGCAGATGGTACTTGTTCCTAAAACTTCATCATGGAGAATGAGGATGTAGTCACAGAAGGGATATGCCAAAGTGGACATCTGGAGATGAGGTTGGAAGGAAGGAAGGAAGGAAGGAAGGAAGGAAGGAAGGAAGGAAGGAAGGAAGGAAGGAAGGAAGGAAGAACAGCAGGAAAGACAATCATCAAGTTGAGATCTGGGGCATGGAACAGGCATTAGAGTTTCAGCCAACCTGTTGTTGAGATATGATTTCTAGTATGAGTCTGGGCTCTGAAGTTTTGGGCCCTGGTTCTTTGCCTGCATTAGCTGTGGACATTCCCAGGACATGAAGGCAGTGTGGGTTCCTTCCTCCCCAGCCATTCACAGGTCTCTGAATATCTCACTGTTTTTCTATTGGCTCACAGTCTCTATGTTGTTCTTCCTTGATCTTTCTCACTTATTCTCTTCCTCTCTGCTCTCTTTTCCATGACTGTAATGTATTTTTCTCACAGTTTTTAATTGATTGCTTGAGGATCTTATTGATCTACATGAATTATAAGTTTACTTTTTTTTTTTTTTTTTTTTAAAATAACATGGGTGGACTGAGTTTTCAGCTCTAAAGGAAACATGTGCTTGAAACAGAAAATAAGATTCAGGGGAGAAAAAAAAATCTATGCTACTTTTTCCTCTAACAGAAGGGGTTCTTCAAAGGCTAATGCTATTTACAAAGTGAGGAAATTGGCTAAATCTTGGGGGCATTCTTGGATGAAGATATAAACTGACAGTACAGAGTATGCATATTGGTCACTGCATTAGGATTACAGGCTTTGTGCTCAGGACATTGCCTTTTTAAAGTGCCTTTTAAAAGGTGAAGAGTCTCACCTGGCAGTTATCTGTGGTGACCTTTGAATCAGTAATGCCCCTCCCCTGGGCAACAAGGAGGTTATTTGCTGCTACTAAACCACAGAGAAAAACAGTAAGTCACTTCCCCACAAGCCACGTGTGACAGAGTTGGTGTCAGGTACCATGACCAGTCATTTAGATACTTGACAAGTATAGATCTGGTAGCACCAGATTTTCCCTGAGTTCAATTTCTATTTGGTCTTTAATAACTGTCTGACGAACTGTGGCCCAGCAAACAAATTTAGTTCACTAATGGCTTCCTGGGCTTACTCTTCTCAAACAGCAAGTGAGGACAGATTATTCCTATCACCTAGGCACATATGCTCTTATAAGTATGTGGTTCCTGTACAGATGACAGGATTCCTTTCACACCACATGACTGAACATACTTAGTGCACACACCCATCAACTCCAACCCATACCACTGCTGCCAAACCCTATTGTGTCAGATCGGCCTTTTTAGTTCCTGCACACATGAGGGAACTTGCGGTCTTGTTTTTCTGTGCCTGCTTTGTCTCCGTATAATGTCCTGCACTTCTGTCCATTTTGCAGCCTGAGTCAGGATCTCATTCTTCATTGCCTGTTGATGGACATGTTGGTTACTCATACCTTAGCTGTTGTAAACAGTGCTGATTTCAGCTCCTTTCAGTACATACCCTGGGGTGAGTCAGCTGGATCATAAGGTAAATTTATTTTTAGCTTTGTTATTTTAAAGAGAAAGATTCACAGCAAAACTTCGATGTGCCTGTGTAGTTTTAAGCTTCTCATGTGATTCAACTGTATTCTCCAGATCCTAGAACCAATACCCTAGCTGGGGAGAAAAGAGTTTTCTGGAGGAATTTTCAACACTTGCTGACCTCTTTGAAAAGCTAGGCATAAGTCTGGAGGCAAAGTTTCATTCCACTCCCCAGACTGAGGATCCCGGGGTCTAACCTGACAGACCCACAGATGGGTAAGCAGTTATAACACTGCAGACGCATGGTGTGATGGTGCACGTGCCACACTGTGTATGAACCCTCTGGAGGACTAGGGAAACCTGTTCCAGCTCTCTCATCAGAGTCTGCTGGGGGAGAGGATGGACTAGGCTGAGGTAAAATATTTTACAAAGAGAAATCTATATGGGGCAGTTCAGAAACCCCAAGAATTCAAGAGCAATGAACAGAACCAAAAACTTGGAGCAGTGCGGCAAGGGCCAGTTCTTAAGGTGTGATAAGGGGTCTGCTTTTAGGAAAAGAGTGGAATGACTGGATTATATTGACTACTGGGTAGGAATGGACAGTATTAAGAGTCAATACTGGACATGGAAAATCTAGTAAGGCTCAACATGGACAGACATATAAGGTATTGGGTAAACTGGTGGCTCGGTGTTTGGGGGAAGGATGGGAACCAAGATTTGCCCTAGCATCTAGCAGGATCACCCAGGAAATCTGGTGATGCTGTTGAGCATGGGCAGGAAGGAAGGCAGGCCAGAGTGTGCACAAATGGGATGAGAGATTCTGAGATGGGGAAACGATCTCCTGATTCATCTGATGAACATAACTTGGGCTGGTCAATCCTGGTAGAAATCCTGCACCTATCCCATTTCCCTGACTCTTAACATGCATGGTATTCTATTAATACTGGAATGCTTTATCAATTTGAGATCTTCTTACATGTTTCTCTCTGGTGGGAAAGGGGAGGTTTACTGAAATGAATAGAGAGACTTGAAATAAGAGCAAAGAGGGCCGAACACACATTACTCATCTTGTCTCTTTCTTTTTTTTTTTTTTAATAAAGATTTTATTTATTTTGTGTGAGTACACTTTTGTCTCTTTATTAATCCAAGAACACGACTGGGTTCTCTGCTGAAGACACCGAGATAAGCATCAGGACTAAATGCTTGGAAAATGAGAGGTTAGCTCCATTGGGCACTTGGGATTCCCATCTGCAGAGAATGCACCAAACGCCGCCCCCACCCTGTATGTTGTACTGTCACACGCACAAACAAGCTTGTAAGCAGCTCCCTTTATTTGAGTAAATAGCTTGTAAATAAATCATTGGTAAACATTACAAAATTAAATACATTTTCAAAAGCTCGCCAGTATACAGAAAATTCACAAACATAGTTCTTTTAAAAAATAAAATATGTTCAAAGCACCCTTGATATAAATTGCCTGGTCCCTGTTTTCAGACAGGGTCACCTGGAGACTTCTTACGGCAGACAGGGTTTCCAGGGGGAGGCAGCAGGGGCTTCCTGGAAGGAAGGGCTTTTACTCAGTTTTCACCCTGCCTACATCCCATATGAATTTTCATTCTACTCAAAGAGCTGGTATGTAACTATAGGGTTAAGGTAGGTAGTCAAACCTAGCTCCTAACATGGAAATCAAGGTCACAATCAGGACCATGAAGCACTGAGAGAAACCAGAGACGAAGCCAGACATCTGAACTAACAAAGATCTTAAGGTGTCTTCCCATCTCTACATTTCTTAATACTCAGTTCACGCTTCTGGATTGATGGTACCAGCACAGAAGAGGCCAGGATCTACTTCTAAGAAGGAAGAGGCTCAATCCGTTTGTTAGTTTCTTTTTGTCCTGCTTTCATGGACAGAGATAGTATAGCGTATTGCACTGAAAGCAGAAAACTCGTTGTTACACGGGGCTTCCTTTCTCCATTGCAAAACTCTGTTCAGGAAGTGTAGGCATTTCTTTATAAATCAGGCTAGTTTTCAAAATTAAGAGTTCATAAAACCTTAAAAAACCACAACGAGGCAATACCTGGCCAAGCATCTCAACTAATGAAACAAAATTTACGAATTAAGCCCTTGACCAACTCAACGCATGTGTAGTATGGCTCATTATAAAGACGAACATGTGGAATTCTTTCACTTTGGCACAGAAAGTGGATGCTGAAGGTGGACCACATTTGTCTGAAGAATGCCTGGGGGCCTTACGGAAACATGTGTTGTGACCATGTCTAACACGACAAACACAGGCTTATTCCATGAACCTGATATAAAGTTCTCCTCTCTATTTTTAGTGTTTGTAGATATGTACAAGCATGGGATATTTTTGACATCTAAGTCAAATGTATAACTTAAAAACGTCTTACCAATCTGACTGTAAGAAAGCCATCTTCCCTGTATAGTAAGATCCTAAATTACGGCTGAGTTCTTATAGAAAGCATTGCCCATCCTTGTGGATGCATCTGCTTTGACAGTCCTTGGTTGGGCTACAGTCCAAGCTATAGTAGCTTTGCCATTAAAATATTACAGTAATGAAAACCCTTTAAAACAACAAAAGAAGGAACACTTTTGAATAAATGTCTAACCCTCCCCACACACACATACACACCAAAAAATGTTGTTGTAAAAGACAACTATGGTTATTTTTTTTAATAAAAGTATCTGTGGAGTCCAAATCCCAGGTCATTTTCTTCATCTCCGAGAGAATTTTACCCTGTTGCAAAATCATACACTCTTCTTCTGTGGAGGGCTCAGCTTCCTCATGCCTCTTATCCGGGAGAGCAGCTCTCTGATAAATTCCTAAAAGACATCAAGGACATTAGTACAAGAAGCTGTATTGTTAAAGCCCGTACTTGAGAATGTGCCTAACGCCACCGATTTCAGCTGAAGTTAATGAATCTCATTGTATGTGTTAAACTCCAATGTAAAATAAGAAAGGGAGTTTTAGAAAAAAAAAGAAAGTGCTTAAATTTCACAGTCCAAGCCTTCTTGCTTTCTTCTCTGTAGGGAAAGATTCAGGTCATCCACCTATAACTTTCATGTGGATACTCCAGGCACATTTGACTTCCGTGCCCAGTCTTACAATGTGCATGCACAACATACAGACATCCTGTGAAGAGCTAGGTTAGAGTATAAGATTCTATCATTTCCACGCACGTTGCAGATGTCCCTAGACCTCACCTGAATCAGCAAAGCTAGACCTCTGGCTCTCACTACCGAGTATCACATCTACCCAGGGGATTTAGTCTCAGACTGCTGGACCCCCAGTTCAGTACATGAGTATAGAAAATGACAAAGTGCCATTTGGGCAAGCTCCAAAGTGGGGCTGATGCCTCTGATAACCAGTTCTCTCCAGCTGCTTAAACTGTAGACAGTGACCTCATGTGAGGAAAGTGGCAGTTGTGAGATACCCGTTGACAGTACACGGCTTTTGCACACATAACCCCCAAGATGAATGCAGAGTGATTTGTACCTTAAATCCAAAGCACTCCTCATGCCACTTCCCCATGATGTGTCACATGACCGCACTGCATCTTTGGCTCAGAATATACAACATGTACACCTTGCACTGTGCATGCTGCTGCTGAAGAAACAACACCCTCAGAGCGATGGGCAATGACTGCATTATAGTGGTTTTACTGCACTTCCTACATTTTCTGACATCATGGAAACATGACAGTTCAAATATGAAAAAAAGACTTTTAATATTTTCTACTGTCCAAAGTATCAAATTAGTATACCCTTGTACTGTATGATGTTGGAAGCTTTGATTTTTTTTTAAATGTTGCTTACTTTAATTTTACACACACACACACACACACACACACACACACACACATTTATATAGTCATTTAATGAATTTTGGCTTGGGATTGGGGCAGAATTTCTAAAAATTTTTGAAATGGTTCTAAACATATGTCTTCCATTTTGTATTAAGTATTTCTATGACATGTCTGTGTTTGCAGTATTGATCAATTCAATGGTAGTCAACCTCCTTCAGTGGTCAAATGACCCTTTTACAGGAGTTGCCTAAAGACACAGGAAAACACAGATATTTACATTATGGTTTATAATAATAGGAAAATTATAGTTATGAAGCAGCAACAAAAATAATTTTGTGGCTAGGGGTCACCACAACATGAAGAACTGTATCAAAGGGTCATGGCATAGGAAAGTTGACAACCACTTATGGTTGTCATATCAACCAATTATGGGAAAAAATACTGCAATGCTCTCATCCTGAAGTCTCAAATATTTAACTATATTTATCTCTTCACATAAAAATAAACAAATACATTGTTAGCATAAACTTTTGTCTTGCTTTAATAACTGGTAAAGCTATATTGTAACAGAATTGTTTTAAAACAAATTTATTTATAATTTATTGTAATTGATTCTTTTGTTTGTATTCCTCTTTAAATATCTATATACTAGAGCTGTGTGAAATTTCTAAGGCAAATGCATGGTGTACATGCATGAAATTGTCAAAGAATAAATACAAATACTCTGCTAATTAAAGAGAAATTCTTGTGTGAAAAGGTCCTTCTGGAGAAGAAGTTTCAGAAGTCTTGCTCTAGGATACACCAAGAATCTTTAGGATTTTATCTTCTTTTATAAGTCATACAAACAAACAAAATCAAAATCACATTTGATGTTACCAGTCAGTACCTACACACAGCTACATTAAAACTCAGAATAAATTCCTGCTGTGCATATTATTCTGTATTCTATTCTAATCTAAATTTATTCACAGAGATATGTTCGGGAGACTTACTAAAGTACTTTCTTGATCTTTTTTTCATCCATGTTTGATTTATGTAGAGTTGGGATGAAACCCAGGGCTTCCTGCATGGAAGCCAAGTTCTCCAGAAACTGAGCTATATCCCCGTCTTAGTGATTTGCTGATGGACCAGAAACCAAAGACTGAGCACTATGCTACAATTCTTATCTTGTATCATTAAGAAGGTGCCATTTTGCCTTGTAGTTTTAAATGCTTGGCTGCTATCAAAGTCACATTTATTACTCCGGAAAAAAAAAAAAACAAAACAAAGTCACATTTATTACAATAATTACCACCTTTTCCTGTTTTATATTTATAAAGACAAAGGTGGTGGCCAGCTGGACTTTTGGGCCAATGAGGAAAGACAGAATTAAGGGTCATACCAAGGCCAATGGAGAGCAGATATGGATAAACTGGTCTTACAGAAGTATCATGGTTTCATTATGTGGAGACCTTCCAAAACCTGGCTCTCTGGCTCTCTCCTCCTGCCAACCACCCGCTGCAGTCATGAACTCCCCAGGCTCTGTGATTATGCATCCTTCTCTATCCCTAAACCATGATAAACTTTAGGTTGCTCACCATTACCACAATTTGATTTTTAACAGCCTCTGCCAGCATAAAACTAATATGTGCTTTTGCTAAACAGCCATGGTATACTCCTTAGAGTTAATCACACTGAATGGATTTGCTGGTATAAGCATTGTTCTTAGCTACCTAGATCACACTGTCTGAGTCGTCTCATCTACTTGACATTATATCAAGTTTTGCCCTACTGCATGAACACCTTCCCATGTACATGGATGGGACATAGTCCATTTTGTACCGGCAGTATCACTACTAAATTCCCCAGCACTAGACTCTCTGATGCTTTGATCTTTCCAAGTTATGAACAACAGTACAACTGGAACCTGTACACTTCAATAATTCTCCTTAGTCTACATAATGCCTTTTGGAGTCTGGTCCAACAACCCGGTCAGATAACTCATACATCTTTATCCCCTCCACCCTTGACAGTGAACAGTAGAGAAATAAGATGAAAGCCCTATTTTAGTTTTTAATATATCTATCTTAACTATCTTAAAGAATTTTTATGGATAAAGTAACATCTTTTTTCCCATCTATATTAAATGTTCATTTCGAAAACCTAAGTTTCTCTCCGTCCACTTCACTCTGGGGTTTAAGCAACCTATAACATTTGGCACATTCGGTTTTTGTTTCACAATTTGGAAAGAGTTATGCAAATAATTGTTGTGAATGCAATATTATGCAAATGACCAATGGGAGTCAAGTATTCTATTTTAAATTGCATCTTTTGATAATACCCAAGGTCAGAATCAGAAAGCCTGTCATTTATTTCATGAAAACCTTTGGTAATTTTTTACTGTGATGATAAGACTATCACAAAGATAAAAACCACATGAAGAACAGCAGAATTAATTAATTGTGTGTGTGTATGTGCATGTTATACCACAGCAAACATATATAGGTCAAAGGACAACCTTGGAGGTCTGGTTCTTTCCCTCTACCTAGTGGTCCCAGGGATCAAACTCAGATAGTCAGGTTTGGAAGCAAGTGCCTTAATCTCTGAGCCATCATGCTGAGCCCTCTATTTAATTTTATTAGAAGTGAACCTTATGTCTATATTTAATATACTATCTGTGCATATGATGAGACTAATTTTGGTCGCCCATCAATTTGACTACATCTGCAATCAACTAAAACCCCAAATGCTAGGCACCGCACACCTTCAATAAATTTTCTAAATCAGAATATATCATCTTTAATCTATAGTTTCTAGTGCAGTTCACATAAAAGACCATGGAAGAAGGAAACCTTTGCTTTTTGCCTGTTTGCTTTTACCCCAATTGGCAAGTTCATCTTCCCTGTTGCTGTGGCCATTATTTAATCCAACGTCTACAGGATTCTAGCATAGACTGAAAAGCATTAGCTCCCTCGGAATCCTCTGGGACTCCAACACTAGGCTCGGACTGTTGAGACATTCTGCCTTGTTGACTGAACAGCTACGAACTGGCCATCCCATTGTAATAACCACCTTTGCACTAACTGACTGTGTCCTGTATGTCAGTCTAATAATACCTTTTTAAAATATGGGTCCTATTAGTCTGTTCATTTAATTTAGAGAATTTGCATATTTGGCTGTGTGAAAAGCATCAAGATCAATATGTGTTTCCCATATAGAAATGTGGCCATGACACTTGCCCAGAAGGATTCTGTTTATTTCCTATGGATTCTCCAGGAAGACTCAAAGATTTCTAGTCAGGAATACTTTGGTGGCTACAGGTCTGTTCCTCCAGGGTACTTTGGGCCAGTGACAATATAGTCCATTTATTTCCAAAACTCACCTTTGGGCTAAGAACATAGAATTAGTCAGAAAAGAAAGTGGCCTCTGTCCTGAGACATGCATTAATTGGCTGGTTTTGAGAAGGCTTGGTAGGGCTTGTTGACAGTGCAAGACCTTCAGACAAACAAGGCAGGGGATGGATGTCCCTGGCACAGAAGATCAAAATGAAGAGGTAGGGAAATACTGGAGGTTGTAGGGCCAGACTGACAGGGCCTAGAACGCTGCATAGCAGAGATTTGTCTTTGCCATGGAAAGGCATAGGAGGCCCTGAAAACATAGAACAGCGAGATCAGAATTAGAGTTCTAAAGCAGCCTTTTGGAAGCTGTATAATGAATGGCTTTTGAAGACATAAAGGGAAGGAAGATATATTGGTTTGGATCTATGGTAGTAAACCAGGCAATCAATGCCACTGTGTACGCTGATCAAAATGAGTGTATATTTTGCATCTATTTCAGAGGCAGAGCCAACAGACCCTGCTGCTCAACTGAGCATGCAGGTAGGATGCAGAGGAGAAGAAACAAGCGAGAAAGTTGCCATTCCTCAGCAACTAGCCAACAAGGTGATGTATTGGCTGAGTTGGGGACAACTGGAGGGAAAGAAGCAGGTTTGGAATGAGATGACAGGAAGAATGTGATGTGAAACTTGAGCTCACGCATGCAGATGTGAGAATGGCCCTCAACAGGCTTCCTTCCCATTGGTGACTTTCAACTCCAATACAAAGCAAATGGCTATTATTGAGCTACAGAGACAGAAGACTAAAACAAGGTTTTGCTAATGGAATTCAATTTATGCTATCCTATTTTGAACAAACACAGGCCAAAGCTAGCTCATAGGTTCATACCTAGGGTTTGGGAACAAAGTAATTAGACCTACACTGTTCAGTCCAGTGCCCTGAGTGCACATGGCTTTGAAACTCCTTAAAATAAATAAAATGTAAAATACTTGTTGTTAGTCACATTGGTTATACTTTAAGCAACCCACAGTCATATGGGCACCAGACAGCACAATGCAGTGAATAATATTTATATTATACCAGAAAAGTCTATGAATCAGTGCAGCCAATGGTCCATTAAGCAGTAGGATTGGATGGGGAAACCTTGGGAATGACTATAAGCACAGGAAAGTAGACAGAAGAGCAAGGCTGAAGGCCGTGTGACAGGGAAGACCAGTAACAGACACAAGAGGTAGGAGTGGGAGGCAGGCAGAGTGGTGAAGCAGCCCAGAGAAGAACATACTCCCAGAAGGAAGAGGTGTTTAATGAAGTCCTGTGCTAAACAAGCAAACAAACAAAACCAAAACAGGTTGGGTAAAGGAAAAACCTAGACAAACCTATTTGTCTCATCTTTATAAACAAAACCATACTGTCTCTACATATACAGTCTGCCAGTCTTGATGATATCAGGTAATGTCACTCTACCAATTTTTGCGACTTTCTCTAAATGGTTTTGGTCATTGTAAGTGCCTTAACTTGCTTTAGAATTTTAAAATAAGCTCATTAGTCTATACTCAAAAAGCCCATTCAGATTTGTGGTTGTGTTTGTCAGTAGACCAGTTTGAGAAAAACTGACAACTTAGAAATGTCTTCTCACCCAGGAACTTGATGTGCCCCTGCTTTCAAGAAGTCTTCTTTATTAAACTAAGCAACATTTTACCTATTAATTTCACAGCTTGGATCGTATCTGCAGGTATTTAATACTGCCAATGTTACTATGAACAGCACATTGTTATTTACACGTGCTTGTTGCTATTATGTAGCAGTATAATATATTTTCCTTTTTTAATTTTCATGGTAACAATTTACATCTATTTTATATTTGAGGAAAGAGCTCAGTTATTATTCAAAGCCGTATACTTTTTTACAAAAACCAGGGCAAAATAAGGACTCTCTGTAGATCGTACTCTTAGTATTATAGTGGATAATAAACTCATCACATATCCTTTTTAAAACTCTTAAAATTACATTTTATATCTCCTGCAGGGTATTGGAGCAATGTGCCATGGGGTTAAGAGGAAGTCAGTTTGTGAGAGTTAATTTTCTCCCATCAGCACATGGTCATGGAGATTGAACTCAGATCATCAGCCTTGGTGGCAAGCACCTTTACCTGCCAAGCCATCTTGCTGGCCTGCTCACATATTCTTTTAGCTGTCTTTCTGGAGGAAGACTGACTTGTAAGGAAAAAAGCAATTGTCGGAACCAAGCACAAAGCAGAGATGAGCAAAGAAGCCAAACCGTTTTACTTGAAACTGGGAAAATAATTTGGAATTTATAGTCAGGTCTTTGTGAGAGTTCAGCACGTGGGGGAAAAAATGGTCTTTTTTTCCCATTTTCTCTTAGAATGTGGTTTGAATAAGACCCCCGAGGCTCATATATGCTCTGTCCCTAAACGGCAGGATTGTTTTGGGAAGTACTAGGATGTTTGCCCTAGTTAGAGGATGCATATCACTGGAGGTTGGCTTTAAGGTTTCAAAAGCCCATTCCAGGCCCAGTCCCACCCTTTCTCTGCCTGCAACTTTCCAAACAGATATAAGTCTCGGTTATTTCTCCAGAGCCATGCTTGCCTTCCACCACATTCAGGCCGGATGGGTACAAGTCCAATGAAGTCCTTTCTTTTATAAGTTGCTTTGGTCATGCTGTCTTTTCACAGCAATAAAACAGTAATTAAGATAATCTATGCAAGCAATACTTTCCCCCACAATAGATAGGGATGTTATCGTGGCTATTCTCCAACAAAGTAGAAACTTCAAAGCATACAGAACTCAGATGCACCTAGTCTGAATGAGGAGATGAGCTGACGGCAGGGGATATACCGCAGTGTCAGAGAGCCACTACATGTAGGCTCCAGGCTCATATCTGGCATACGGACTGATTCTAAATCTCAATAGTTGAGATTTCAATGGGTGCTTTCAAGCACAGGCTAAACGTAGTATCATTGTAATTTGGGAATCAGTACTAGTACATGTTATTTTTTTTTTATCCCAGGGTAGAATCAATTTTAGTTCTGATAGGCTCAGCACGTACTATAAATTCCAAAATAAGAATCTCTCAGTGCCACCCAGCTCCTCACTATAGTACTGAGTGTTTGCTCTTTCTTATCTACCAGGCTCCATCCTAAGCCCTTCACAAATATTTAGCTTTCTCAAGTATGTGGACAAGGATTTCTACCACCCCAAAGCAGAAAATGCACTTGATTCAAGAAATTTGCCAAGAGCTTCTGTTGAAATCAAGATTTGTTTCAATCCTCTGGTCCTACACTCTATGCAATACTGCCTCTCAAATGAGTTTCACACCCATCCCCAGTGCTAAGCATGAGATGTGTGATTCCTCCATCCCATAGTCCATTTTTAAATCTTCAAGGTGAACTTTCCACCCTTACCCTAAGTTTCTTTATGGTGTGTGTGTGTGTGTGTGTGTGTGTGTGTGTGTGTGTGTGTGTAAGAGAATGTGTATCTGAATGTGTATATATATGTGTGTGTAAGAGTGTGTGAGTGTGTATGAGACTGTGTGAGAGTATGTGAGTGCATGGGTATGAGTGTGTGTGAATGTGTGAGAGTGTATGTGCCTGATGTATATGTGCAAGAGTGTGTGTGAGACTATATGTGAAAGTATGTTAGTGTGTGAATGTGTGTGTGAATGTATATGTATGTGTATGAGAGTATGTGTATGTATGTGTGTGTGCATGTGTGTATGTGTGTGAGAATATGTTAAGTGTGAGAGTATGTGAATGTGTGAGTATGTGTATTTGTGTGTGTGAGAGTGTGTATGAGTGTGAGTGTATGTGTGTGAGAGTATGTTGAGTGTGAGAGTATGTTGAGTATGAGAGTATGTGTGTGAGTGTGTGTATTTGTGTGTGCAGGAGAGTGTGTGAGTGTGAGTATATGCATGTGTGTGAGAGTATGAGTGTGAGTGTGTGTATGTGTGCAAAAGTATGTCAGTTTGCGTATGTGTGTGTGAGTGTGAATGCATGTGAGAGTGTGTGTGTGAGTAGGTATGAATGTGTGAGTGTGTGTACTAGAGTGTGTGTATGTGTGTGAGAGTATGTGTGTGTGTGAGTGTATATGAGTGTGTGTGTGTATGTTTATGCTAGTGTTGTGTGTGAGTGGGTATGAGTGTGTGTGTGTGTGTGTGTGTGTGTAAGTGTGACAATGATCAACAGGTGTCTTCATTACTTTCCACTTTATTTGTTGACTCAAGATCTCTCCCTGATTTTGAAGATGACATGCTCAACTGACCTGACTGGTTGGTAGCCTCCTCCTGTCTCTGTCTTCCATCATTGGGATGACAGTGACAAACTCCTCTGCCCAGTTCCTTCCATAAATGCCTAGGATCCACAGTCAAGGCTTCATGTTTCTTCAGCAAGCACTTCACCCACCGAGCCATCTCTCCATCCCCCTGTGCTCCCTTCTAAAACACAAGAGTGCACAGAGTGGTATCTGCTCTGTTCTCCAGTCTTGTGTCCCTGGAGCCTGATCTAGGCAGGCCAGTGTCTTCTGGCTCCAACAGCCCCTTCTCCCATTCTATGTCATAGCTCCCAGTATTCCAGAAGGTTCTGCTGCCTCAGCCTCACAGCACTTTTTATAATAGCATGCCACCATAGCCTATGCCATATACTCACGCTTAGTTTCCTACAACCTTTTTACTCTCTTGTTCTGCCCGGGAGGGGCTTACAGTACCCTCCTCCACACCTTAGTATAACCCTAGATTGGAGCTGAAGCCTCCTTCCTAAGCCTTTGTTAATGATTGCGTTTGTGCACAGATTTCATAATGCAGTTTTACACAGGACCCCTGGTTCATATTTCACAGCCAGGCATGAAACAGAGAGACTTCCCATTAATGCTCATCAAATTTAATTTAATTCCCAAATGGACGCATCCCCATCTGTTTACAGCTTGGAAGATTAATGGCAGAAATCAGGGATGACAAGAATATGGAGCTTTGTTTTTACATGATTGGGTGACAGTGGGAATGTGGAGTCTTTTACTTTCCTGAAGAAAGTGATGCTGGATTTTGAAGGGTGATCGCTATATCTAAATACTTGCCACTGTGAGGCATCTGTGACCACAGGGGTTCAGCCGTTCACTTCCTGTCAGACACAGCTCTGCCTATCTCTTAACTCATTATCCACACTTCCAGAAAAACATATAAACAATAACTAAATTGAAACATGTGTCCTTCTACCTGGTTCTTGGGTTATCTCCTCTACTAGTCAGCCCTTACAAAGCTCTATCCATTCATCTGAGGACTAGATGAAGTAAGCTTTTGAGAAAATTGTATTATCTATTAATTAATTAGATCATTTTTTAAGGTCATAGTCATACACAACTTAAACTGGCATTAAATTCACTGAGTAACTGAGAATGACCTCAAACTGCTGAACCTCTTACCTGCCTCCACATCCCTAATGCTGAGGTGACAGGCAAACAACACTACACACAGTTTATATGGCACTGGGGAATTGAACCCAGGACTTCGTACATGCTAGACAAGCCCTCTGTGAACTGAGTGCCATCTCAGAATGCCTTAAGATAGGTTCTAGCAAAGGTATTTAGCAGTTTATTCGGCTCTAAGCACTGCTTGAATAGTTTGAGATGATGGACTCTGAGTTCAGAGTAGTTTTTTGTTTCCCTCTTCTCTGTGGTGTGAGTTATTTAGAAAAGAAATGTATTGCTTGATTCTTTGACATTGAAGGCCTTTCTGGGTATTTTTTCTATTACTATCATGTAACTAACCCCACTGCTGTCCAAGAACATATTTGTGTGACTTGAATCCCTGGCCATGCGAGATTTGCTTTGTGACTTGAGTACTTGTATAGAAACAAGTATTCTGTCTGTGCACATTTTATTTAAAAACAAGCTTGGCAATTAACCACTGCCTTTATATGGCTTCCTCTCTCCTGAGCCCCATGCACCGAACACACTTACAGAAAGGTTTCATGTGAGCTGCCTCCCACTGCAAGCTGCAGGATTCCTCCAGGAAAGCGAAAAGCCATTCAAGGCAATTCCCTACCCCCAAAGGATGTGGCTTTTGCAATACTCAGAAGGGGAGATGAATTATTTTTAGGACTTCCCCTGATGACATGGAAGAGTGATGATAAAGTACTCCCTGGTGGGTGTGTATTCTGTACTGGGATCTGGCCCTGGGTGGTCTGGATACAAGAAAGAAGAAAACAAAATGGTTGATATTCTACCTCAGTACACATTAACCATCTTCAATCATAAGACAAATGTTTGAATGCAGGACTCTTGATGCCATCTGAATTAGACAAATATGGGCTGATCCTGCACTTCACTCTGAGTGAACTCCATAGCAGATTCAGTCCTAAGTACTGAGCTATGTGGTAGAAGCGGCTGGAAATCCTGCTTTCCAGGGAGTCCTAGACCAGCTGGGGATGAAGACACAGACATAGGTCCATAAGGAGGCATGAAGTGAAGTGCCAAGAATGTCTGCATGCCCACAGGGCAGAGGGACAGCTCATGCTAGCCAGCACCTGGATCTTCTACTCTTTCTCCCTCTCACTCTCCCTGATGACTGAGCAAATGGGGCCATAGTTCTAAGAGTTTCTTAAAGAGGACACCCTTGGTGAATTTAAGGGTTACAAAATCAGGACTGACTACTCCGAGGCAGTGCACCCTTTGATCTTGGCACTTGGGTGGCAGAAGGAGGTGGATCTGTATGAGTTTGGCACTGGCCTGATCTACATAATGAGTTCTAAGCCAGCCAGGGCTACATTGTGAGGCCTTGTCTCAAGATATTAAAGACAAAAAAGAGGAGGAGAAAGAGGGATGGAGGGAAGGGGAACAGAGGGGGAGGTGTGCTTTGGTGTATTTAGCTGGCCATCTCCCTGTGGTTTTTCTTATCTGGCCATTCTAGATTCCTAATCATTAAATGACTATTTTGGCTAACTGATATCATTTTTAAAATTTGCTTGAGCCATATTTCAAGAGAAACTGTATATTTATTTTATTTTTGGCTGCTTTGGCAGATTTTGCCCAAATGTTGCCAAAATACCACCCAAGAGATGTCTGATATCACCTCAGAATCACCCTCCAGCTGTTCAGTATGAAATAAAACAGCAGGAGAGGGTGTGACAAACTGTAGCCACAGGATACTCCTTCTTGCTGCTTTTAATGTAGGGGACACCCTTGCTGCTTCAGGAAGCCAGGGTTTCCTGAAGACTGGAAAGTGAGTTGAGACCAAAGAAAGAGAAAACAGAAAATAAAGACCCCAGGCTATATACACAGGAGCATCTGAAGAAAATCTATGGCAGTTTATTCTAGAAGAAAAGAGTTGCTCTGTACACACTAAGAAAGAAAGAGTGAAGTTACACAGCCCAAAGAGGTAACTCCAGTCCAGGAATGGGCAGGTTCAAGACCCAAGAGTTGCAGTCTGAAGTATCCCCTCTTGAAGGGAGCAAAGAATCTCATGTAAAGTACCAGGTTCTAGAAGAAGTGCCTAGGCAATGGAGCAGCAGGTGCCTAGCGGTCCAGACACCGCCCAGACCTGAAGGGACCGCTAAACAGCTCTCTGAACCCAAATTCCATGGGAGGGAGAGCTAAACCTTCAGAGGGGCAGACACACCTGGGAGGCCAGAAGACACTACACTCTGCCCACATTTCTGACTCCAGAGGAAAACACCTAATGCCATCTGGGACCCCAGTGCATGGGGGCTCTGGGAAAAGGCAGCACAGGCCCTCCTGGTTGCCACCTTCATGGAGAGCTCAAAAGCACCCGCCCCCCCCCACGAGCAACTTGAGCCTCTGGACCACAGGTAAGACCAACTTTTCTGCTCCAAAAGACCTGGCTGGTGAACTCAGGACACAGTCCCACAGGAACAGTTGAAGACCAGTAGGCAGGAAACACCACATGCCTGAAAGCAGAACACTCTGTTCCCACAACTGGCCGAAAGAAAACAGGAAAACAGGTCTGCAGCACTCCTGACACACAGGCCTATAGGAAGGTCTAGCCACTGTGAGAAATAGCAGAGCAAGGTAACACCAGAGAAAACCTGATGGTGAGAGGCAAGCACAGGAACCCAAGCAACAGAAACCAAGACTACATGGCATAATCGGAGTCCAATACTCCCCCCAAAGTAAACACTGAATATGCAAACACACCAGAAAAGCAAGATCTAGATTTAAAATCACATTTGATCATGATGCTGGAGGACTTCAAGAAAGACATGAAGAACTCCCTTAGAGAAACGCAGGAAAACATAAATAAACAACTAGAAATCTATAGAGAGGAATCACAAAAATCCCTGAAAGAATTCCAGGAAAACACAATGAAATTGGTGAAAAAATTAAAAATGGAAATAGAAGCAATAAAGAAAGCACAAAGGGAAACAACCCTGGATATAGAAAACCAAAGGAAGAGACAAGGGGCTGCAGATACAAGCATCACAACAGAATACAAGAGATAGAAAAGAGAATCTCAGGAGCAGAAGATTCCATAAAAATCATCAACTGTCAAAGTTAATGGAAAATGGAAAATGCTACTGGTCCAAAACATACAGGAAATCCAGGACTCAATGAAAAGATCAAACCTAACGATAATAGGTATAGAAGAGAGTGAAGACTCCCAGCTCAAAGGACCAGTAAATATCTTCAACAAAATCATAGAAGAAAACATCCCTAACCTAAAGAAAGAGATGCCCATACAAGAAGCCTACAGAACTCAAAATAGATTGGACCAGAAAAGAAACTTCTCCCATCACATAATAGTCAAAACACCAAATGCACAAAACAAAGAAAGAATATTAAAAGCAGTAAGGGAAAAAGGTCAAGTAACATATAAAGGCAGACCTATCAGAATCACACCAGACTTCTCGCCAGAGACTATGAAAGCCAGAAGATCCTGGACAGATGTCATACAGACCCTAAGAGAACACAAATGCCAGCCCAAGTTACTGTATCCTGCAAAACTCTCAATTAACATAGATGGAGAAACCAAGATATTCCATGACAAAACCAAATTTACACAATATCTTTTTACATATCCAGCCCTACAAAGGATAATAAATGGTAAAGCCCAACATAAGGAGGCAAGCTACACCCTTGAAAAAGCAAGAAACTAATCGTCTTGGCAACAAAACAAAGAGAAGAAAGGCACACAAATATAATCTCACATCCAAATACGAATAAATCAGGAAGCAATAATCACTATTACTTAATATCTCTCATTATCAATGGTCTCAACTCACCAATAAAAAGACATAGATTAACAAACTGGATACGCAATGAGGACCCTGCATTCTGCTGCCTACAAGAAACACACCTCAGAGACAAAGACAGACACTACCTCAGAGTGAAAGGCTGGAAAACAACTTTCCAAGCAAATGGTCAGAAGAAGCAAGCTGGAGTAGCCATTCTAATATTGAATAAAATCGATTTTCAACTAAAAGTCATCAAAAAAGATAAGGAAGGACTCTTCATATTCATCAAAGGAAAAATCCACCAAGATGAACTCTCAATCCTAAATATCTATGCTCCAAATACAAGGGCACCTACATATATAAAAGAAATCTTACTAAAGCTCAAAGCACACATTGCACCTCACACAATAATAGGAGATTTCAACACCCCACTCTCATCAATGGACAGATCATGGAAACAGAAATTAAACAGAGACATAGACAGACTAAGAGAAGTCATGAGCCAAATGGACTTAACAGATATTTACAGAACATTCTATCCTAAAACAAAAGGATATACCTTCTTCTCACCACCTCATGGTACTTTCTCCAAAATTGACCATATAATACGTCATAAAACAGGCCTCAACAGACACAGAAACATAGAAATAATCCCATTTGTCCTATCAGACCACCACGGGCTAAAGCTGGTCTTCAATAACAATAAGGGAAGAATGCCCACATATATATGGAAGTTGAACAATGCTCTACTCAATGATAACTTGGTCAAGGAAGATATAAAGAAAGAAATTAAAGACTTTTTAGAATTTAATGAAAATGAAGGTACAAGATACCCAAACTTATGGGACACAATGAAAGCTGTGCTAAGAGGAAAACTCATAGCGCTGAGTGCCTGCAGAAAGAAACAGGAGAGAGCATATATCAACAGCTTGATAGCACAACAAAAAGCTCTAGAACAAAAAGTAACAAATACACCCAGGAGGAGTAGAAGGCAGGAAATAATCAAACTCAGAGCTGAAATCAACCAAGTAGAAACAAAAAGGACCATAGAAAGAATCAACAGAACCAAAAGTTGGTTCTTTGAGAAAATCAACAAGATAGATAAACCCTTAGCCAGACTAACGAGAGGACACAGGAAGTGTGTCCAAATTAACAAAATCAGAAATGAAAAGGGAGACATACCTACAGAATCAGAGGAAATTAAAAAAATCATCAGATCTTACTACAAAAGCCTATATTCAACAAAACTTGAAAATCTGCAGGAAATGGACAATTTCCTAGACAGATACAAGATACCGAAGTTAAATCAGGAACAGATAAACCATTTAAACAACCCCATAACTCCTAACGAAATAGAAGCAATCATTAAAGTTCTCCCAACCAAAAAGAGCCCAGGTCCAGATGGGTTCAGTGCAGAATTCTATCAGACCTTCATAGAAGAACTCATACCAATACTATCCAAACTATTCCACAAAATTGAAAGAGATAGAGCACTACCGAATTCCTTCTATGAAGACACAATTACTCTTATACTTAAACCACACAAAGATCCAACAAAGAAAGAGAACTTCAGACCAATTTCCATTATGAATATCGATGCAAAAATACTCAATAACATTCTGGCAATCCGAATCCAAGAGCCCATCAAAACAATCATCCACCATGATCAAGCAGGCTTCATCCCAGGCATGCAGGGATGGTTTAATATACAGAAAACCATCAATGTGATCCATTATATAAACAAACTGAAAGAACAAAACCACATGATCATTTCATTAGATGCTGAGAAAGCATTTGACAAAATTCAACACCCTTTCATAATAAAAATCCTGGAAAGAATAGGAATTCAAGGCCCATACCTACCCATAGTAAAAGCCATATACAGCAAACCAGTCGCTAACATTAAAATAAATGGAGAGAAACTTGAAGCAATCCCACTAAAATCAGGGACTAGACAAGGCTGCCCACCCTCTCCCTACTTATTAAATATAGTTCTTGAAGTTCTAGCCAGAGCAATCAGACAACAAAAGGAGATCAAGGGGATACAGATTGGAAAACAAGAAGTCAAAATATCACTATTTGCAGATGATATGATAGTATATTTAAGTGATCCCAAAATTTCCACCAGAGAACTACTAAAGCTGATAAACAACTTCAGAAAAGTGGCTGGGTATAAAATTAACTCAAATAAATCAGTAGCCTTCCTCTACACAAAAGAGAAACAAGCCGAGAAAGAAATTAGGGAAACGACACCCTTCATAATAGTCCCAAATAATATAAAGTACCTTGGTGTGACTTTAACCAAGCAAGTAAATGATCTGTACAATAAGAACTTCAAGACACTGAGGAAAGAAATTGAAGAAGACCTCAGAAGATGGAAAGATCTCCCATGCTCATTTATTGGCAGGATTAATATAGTAAAAATGGCCATTTTATCAAAAGCGATCTACAGATTCAATGCAATCCCCATCAAAATACCAATCCAATTCTTCAGAGAGTTAGACAGAACAATTTGCAAATTCATCTGGAATAACAAAAAACCCAGCATAGCTAAAACTATCTTCAACAATAAAAAGGACTTCCAGGGGAATCACTATCTCTGAACTCAAGCAGTATTACCGAGCAATAGTGATAAAAACTGCATGGTATTGGTACAGAAACAGACAGTGGAATAGAATTTAGTAGAATAGAATTGAAGATCCAGAAATGAACCCACACACCTATGGGCACTTGATTTTTGACAAAGGAGCCAAAACCATCCAATGGAAAAAAGATAGCATTTTCCGCAAATGGTGCTGGTTCAACTGGAGGTTAGCATGTAGAAAAATGCAGATCGATCCATGCTTATCACCCTGTACAAAGCTTAAGTCCAAGTTGATCAAGGACCTCCACATCAAACCAGATACACTCAAACTAATAGAAGAAAAAGTGTGCAAGCATCTCAAACACATGGCAACTGGAGAAAATTTCCTGAAGAAAACATCAGTGGCTTATACTCTAAGATCAAGAATCAACAAATGGGATCTCATAAAACTGCAAAGCTTCTGTAAGGCAAAGGACACTGTTGTTAGGACAAAACGGCAACCAACAGATTGGGAAAAGATCTTTACCAATCCTACAATGGATAGAGGCCTTATATCCAAAATATACAAAGAACTCAAGAAGTTAGACTACAGGGAGACAAATAACCCTATTAAAAGATGGGGTTCAGAGCTAAACAAAGAATTCACAGCTGAGGAATTCCAAATGGCTGAGAAGCTCCTAAAGAAATGTTCAATATCTTTTGTCATAAGGGAAATGCAAGTCAAAACAACCCTGAGATTTCACCTCACACCACTCAGAATGGCTAAGATCAAAAACTCAGGTAACAGCAAATGCTGGCGAGGATGTGGAGAAAGAGGAACAGTCCTCCATTGTTGATGGGATTGCAGACTGGTACAACCATTCTGGAAATCAGTCTGGAGGTTCCTCAGAAAATTGGACATTGAAGTACCTGAGCACCCAGCTATACTTCTCTTGGGCATATACCCAAAAGATGCCCCAACATATAAAAAAGTCACGTGCTCCACTATGTTCATAGCAGCCTTATTTATAATAGCTAGAAGCTGGAAAGAACCCAGATGCCCTTCAACAGAGGAATGGATACAGAAAATGTGGTGCATCTACACAATGGAATATTACTCAGTTATCAAAAACAATGACTTTATGAAATTCATAGGCAAATGGATGGAACTGGAAAATATCATCCTGAGTGAGGTAACCTAATCACAGAAAAACACACATGGTATACACTCATTGATAAGTGGCTATTAGCCCAAAGGCTTCGAATTACCCTAGATGCACAGAACACATGAAACTCAAGAAGGATGACCAAAATGTAAATGCTTTACTCTTTCTTTAAAAGGGGAACAAGAATACTCTTGGCAGGGAATAGGGAGGCAAAGTTTAGAACAGAGGCAGAAGGAACACCCATTCAGAGCCTGTCCCACGTGTGGCCCATACATATACAGCCACCAAACTAGATAAGATGGATGAATCAAAGAAGTGCAGGCTGACAGGAACCGGATGTAGATCTCTCCTGAGCAATACACCCAGAATACAGCAAATACATAGGCGAATGCCAGCAGCAAAACACTGAACTGAGATCGGGACCCCCGTTGAAGGAATCAGAGAAAGGACTGGAAGAGCTTGAAGAGGCTTGAGACCCCATTGGAACAAAGAACACATAGAGTTAAACTGCAGGGAGACAAATAACCCTATTAAAAAATAGGGTACAGAGATAAAACATTCTCAGCTGAGGATTATCGAATGGCCAAAAAGCACCTAACAAAATGTTCAACATCTTTAGTCATCAGGGAAATGCAAATCAAAACAACCCTGACATTCCACCTCACACCAGTCAGAATGGCTAAGATAAAAAACTCAGGTGACAGCAGATGCTTGTGAGGATGTGTAGAAAGAGGAACACTTCTCCATTGTTGGTGGGATTGCAAACTGCTACAACCTCTCTGGAAATCAGTCTGGCAGTTCCTCAGAAAATTGGACATTGCACTACCTGAGGACCCAACTATATCTCTCCTGAGCATATACCCAAAAGATGCTCCAACATATAACAAAGACACATGCTCCACTATGTTCATAGCAGCCTTATTTATAATAGCCAGAAGCTGGAAAGAACACAGATGCCCTTCAACAGAGGAATGGGTTAAAAAAAATGTGGTACATCTATACAATGGAGTTCTACTCAGCTATCTCAAACAATGACTTCATGAAATTAGTAGGCAAATGGAATGAGCTAGAAAATATCCTCAGTGAGGTTTCTCAATCACAGAAAAACACACTTGGTATGCACTCATTAATAAGTGGATATTAGCCAAAAAACTCAAATTACCCAAGATGCAATCTACACACCACAGGAAGCTGAAAAATAAGGATGACCAAAATGCAGATGCTCCCACTCCTTCTTAAAAGGGGGAAAATATTCACAGGAGAAGATATGGAAGCAAAGTTTAGAGCAGTGACTCAAGGAATGACCATTCAGAACCTGACACACATGTGGCCCATATATATACAGCCACCAAAACTAGATAAGATTGATGAAGCTAAAAAATGCATGCGGGAAGGGGCTGGATGTAGATCTCTCCTGAGAAAAACATTCAGAGAATGTCCAATTCAGAGGTCAATGCTAGCAGAAAAATCACCAAACTGAGAATAGGAACCTCTTAGGGGAAATTAGAGGAAGTATTGAAAGAGTTGAAGGAGCTTGCAACCCCATAAAAACAACAATGCCAACCAACCAGAGCTTCCAGCGACTAAACCACTACCAAAAGACTATACATGGACTGACCCAGGGCTCCAACTTAGTATGTAGCAGATTATAGCCTCGTTGGGCCACCAGGAGAAGGGGAAGCCCTTGGTCCTGCCAAGGTTGGACCCCCAGTGGAGGGGAATATGGGGGAGGGCAATAAGGAGGATGTATAGAGGGAATACCTGTATGGGGTAGGGGGAGGGGAGGGAATGGGGCTTATGGACAGAACACCAGGAAGGGGAAAAACCTTTGAAATGTAAGTAAAGAAATATATAATAAAAAATTAAAAAAAGAGAAGTACCTAGATTCACAAGATACTGCTCCAACATTACATGAGTAGTGAAAATAGGCAGTGAGAGGAGACTTGCCCACCAAATGGCTGCCTCTAAGATATGCTGGGTGCTCTAGGATAAAAGCTCTCCTGAGCTGTCACCGTTAAGATAGATTTCAATCATACAACTTCCCTTGAGTTTTATAAGCATCTTCAATAACATCATAGGTTCCTTATGCTGGGTGTGAGGGACGCTCTGCTTTGCTATTTCTGGTGCCCTCCGTTAGGGTTGAACAAACATTTGTTATTCTCACCAGGTTAAGTCACACAACTAACTGCTTACTCAGTGTTCCTCTCTTTAAGTGGAAGAGATGCTAATGAAATTGCCCCTGGAGTTTCCTGGAAGGGTTAAACAAATTCATATGTGAGATGTTCTTCAGAAAAGCCAAATCATAATAAATGCTATGCAAATGCTCACCCTTGTTACAACCTTTATTGCTGTCACTGTCCTGCTGGGAAGCGTGTCCCCAAAGGCTTCTATATGTTAAAAATAGTCCCAGCCAGTGAGACTAGAGACCTTGGGAGGTGTAGCCAAGCTGGAGGAATTAGCTCACCAGAAATCCTCTTCCTGGACTTCCCTTCCCAGTAGCCATGACATGAAGAAATTTCTCTGCAACACTCCTACTGCTCTGCTGACTCACCAAGAACACAAGGCTCAGTGCTTCAGGATGGTGACCTCTAAAAATGTGAGTGAAAAGGATCACCTCACCCTGAGGTTGCAGCAAAATCTGTGTAATGCCACCATCATGACCAAGACCTCTATATTAAAGTTTCAGATGACTTCCCGTCTACTGTGGTTTGATCATGTCCTATGAAACGCACCTTGAATTTTAGTCACTATTGTAACGGAATTAAGAGTTACTGTCCAGAAGAGATGAGTGTGCTGTGAGTTTCTCAGGAGGGATTAATGCCATGATCCCACGAGCGGATTAATGATTTCAACAGTGGATTAGTTATCTTGAAAGTGATTAGTCATATCAAGTTAGAATGGGGTGTCATAGATGGATAGACCCTCCCTCGCCTTTGTCCTTCTCCTGTGCTGTCTGGCTCTTCTGAGTTACACGTCGAAAAGTCTTCTGCCAGAGGCCCAGACCAGACTCTTAGATATCATAACCCCAAGAAATTCAGACTATACTTGTTTTCCTGAGCATTCGGACAAAACAGCATAAAATGGAACATGTCATAATCTATACAAATTCTCATAAAGAACACATTAAGAAGATGTAGCTCACTTTCCCATAACCCTGTATGGAAGGTTTGCAATGGAGCTAGAAGAGAATATGGTGTCACCCATGAGAGACTCAGAGTGAAACACCTGTACAAATGTTTCCCTAGCAAACCACTAATGAACACAGATGAGTAGATACCCCTCCCAGTAGACTCAGAGGCTGTCATGAGAGGACCGACACTAGCTTCTCCCACTACATCTGAATGGAGGGACACAGTTCCTCAGACTCTTGTCTATTTTCTTCTCCTTCTGCAACCTGAATGACTGTAGCTAACAAATCAGCCACTCCAAGTCACTTGGGTCAAGTAACTTCCGCTCTTGAGAAGTTATAAGTGAATGTGTTTGCTCTTCTTAATGAAGAGCTTGAAGTAAGTGTGGAAATAATTCCTTCAGCAGCATTGCATTTCTCAACAGCTACCACACGATACCCCTCCTCCCACCCCACCCCCCGCCACACACACACCAGCAGCAGCAGCAGAAAGCACCCCTACCACCATAACCTCCCTCCTCCAGCTCTTTCCTTTGAATCCGAGGCCTGGTGATGTCACACCATTACAGACTAAATGTGAAGCTCCTACCACCAAACTAACTTCTATTAAAACAACCAAAAATTTTTGCATCCTCAGTCAACACATTTCCAAATGACCTTGGACCCTCCTGCCACCCCCTCCCTGGTCAGTCAGCAGCCATCGTTGTTAGTTTTTTTATATTTCAGTTCGCTCTAAGCCTTTTCTTTCTCATGGTGTATACACGCTGCTTGGCATCATACCACATTCTGTCAGCACTCAGTGCCTGTTTAGTGTTCAGATAGATCACAACTCACTGGGCATCTTCCAGGTCTGAGTATAATCAAACCAGGTTTCAAAGGCCATGCTGATCTAAAGGCATGAGGAGCCTGGATTCACTACCTGGGGTTTGGGGTAACTCCTATCTCTGTGTCATATTGTCCAAGATGCTTTTGTTAAGCAACCAAGTCAGGTACTTCAGTCTAATGACCAAGAAAATGGCTTTGAGTACACATGACACAAAGAGCTGTCTTCTAACTTTCAGATGTGCCAGAGAAAGGATGAAGGATGAGCAAAATACCATGTCCCCAGGAAGACTCTACATTTTGTGCTCTGAATATGAACCTACCATCCAGTTTTGCCCATTGCCTCTTCCAAACAATGGTGGGTCCTATGTGTAGGGAAACTTGGTATATTACAGAACAGTGGGTGTTAGGAGCAGCATGAGATAATACAGAGAGATTTCACATTAGATCAAATTAAATCACGATGTCAAAAAAGATCTCTACCCCATACTATACATGCAAATAAATTAAAGGGGGTTCTGAATAGATGGTGTAAAAAGCTAATGTTTAAACTGAAATACAATATGACTATTTTTCAAACAACCAAGGCAGTAAATGATTTCATTTTAAAAAATAGTCTACTTTTACCATTTTTAATGACATATATTGTGGGGTGTGTACATGTGGGTACAGGTGTCTGTGGAGGCCAGAGCATAGGATCCTGGTGAGCTGGGGTTACAGGCAGTTGTGTGCTTCCCTGCACAGGTGCTGGGAACTGAACCTGGCAAGAGTGGGAAATATACTTAATCACTGGGCCATCTCTCCAGCTCAAGTAATTTTTAAGAAATCACTATTAATGAAAGATGTAATTGATTAACCTGGCATTGAAACTTAAAATTTCTGTAGATAAAAGGCATTATAAGTCAAAATAAACTGTAGTCTGGATTGTTATCTTGGATATAAACATACATAAAGAATTCTTTAAAATGAATATTGAAAATGCCAACATGAAGTGTGGAACTTCAGGGTTCTTTGGAATGTTAGTTGGATAGTTTTTTGCTGGGGCAAACACATGAAAGAACATTTTTGTTAAATTAGACACAGGTGAAAGGCTAAGGCAGACAAGTGAAGGAATGTTTTCTTGAAGCAGACACAGGAAAGAGGATGTTCTGCTAAAGCAAACATGTGAAACATTATGCAGTTGAGCTGCATTTGTTGGGACTCCATAGAAAGAAATACACCAAAAATCTTCTGGTAGTGTGCTGCAGTTTGCTGCGGATTTGTTCCTTGGACTCAGGCTGATTGGATACACATGCTGATGCAAGGCCCATGGAGGACACGTGATGTTTGGAAGGTATAATTAGGACTCCACAGAGTGATGAAGACAGAGCTTGGCTTTCAGTACAGCTAGCTGTGCAATGCTTGTGGGTCTCAAGTCTTTGCTGATCTTCACTTCCTTGAGAGAGGCACAGCCAAAACCAACTTCTGTTGTCCCTCCTGATGACTTGAGCCGAAACCTGGCTGTCTCTGCTAGGTAGTGTCACCACTATTGCTACTCTCACCAGACTCTACTGAACTGGGCTGCTGGTGTATCTGTGAAGTGTTTGTGAGTGGATTGAGCTGCCACTGCTAACTTGTGAACTGAACGGCCAATTTCCAGACAACACAGATGGGAGTTGCTCCTAAGAACCTTTCTAATAGGTCTGCCTTTATATGTTACTTGACCTTTTTGCCTTATTGCTTTTAATATTCTTTCTTTGTTTTGTGCATTTGGTGTTTTGACTATTATGTGACGGGAGAAGTTTCTTTTCTGGTCCAATCTATTTGGAGTTCTGTAGACTTCTTATATGTTTATGGGCATCTCTTTCTTTAGGTTAGGGAAGTTTTCTTCTATGATTTTTTGAAGATATTTATTGGTCCTTTGAGCTGGGAGTTTTCACTCTCTTCTATACCTATTATCCTTAGGTTTGATCTTCTCATTCAGTCCTGGATTTCCTGTATGTTTTGGACCAGTAGCTTTTTCCATTTTACATTATCTTTGACTATTGTGTTGATGATTTCTATGGAATCTTCTGCTCCTAAGATTCTCTCTTCTATCTCTTGTATTCTGTTGGTGATGCTTGTATCTGCGGCTCCTTGTCTCTTCCTTTGGTTTTCTATATCCAGGGTTGTCTCCCTTTGTGCTTTCTTTATTGCTTCTATTTCCATTTATAATTCCTTCACTTGTTTGATTGTGTTTTCCTGGAATTCTTTCAGGGATTTTTGTGATTCCTCTCTATAGGCTTCCGCCCTTGGTCCTGCCAAGACTGAACCCCCAGTGAACGTGATTGTTGGGGGGAGGGCGGTAATGGGGGGAGGATGGGGAGGGGAGCACACATAGAGAAGGGGAGGGGGAGGGGTTGGCGGATGTTGGCCCAGAAACCGGGAAAGATAATAACAATTGAAATGTAAATAAAAAATACCCAAGTTAATTAAAAAGATTAAAAGAGAGAGAGAGAGAGAGAGAGAGAGAGAGCTTTCTAAACAGGTCTACTTCCCCCCCTCCCCAGTATCCTTTCTTTTCTATTACCTCTGGTGGGTGGTGGGTTACAAGGGATGTTAAAGCGTTTAAGAACCATCATTAAAAGTAAGGTTTAACCCATAAAGAAGGGGAGGGGAGGGATTTTTTGCCCGGAAACTGGGAAAGGAATAACACTCAAATGTATATAAGAAATACTCAAGTTAATAAAAAAAAAAAGAAAAAAAATATGCTATAGAACTGCTGCTGGTAGATCTCTCTTGTTTATGTTATATTTTTGTTCTATATTGATATTGAGAGAGAGAGAGAGAGAGAGAGAGAGAAAGAGACTCCCACACAACATTTTTTGTAAATGTATTCTTTCTCCATTTTTCCTCTATTTACTTTGCAAAAGAAAAATCACAACTGTCTTTTGTTTTTTACCATGTTAGAAAACAATAAAGTAAGATAATTTTTTAGTAAAAAAAAAAAAAGTAAGGTTTAAAAAAATTAAACATGGACAACAACTTGGAAACAGAAATTCCTAAAGAAACATCGACACACAGACACACAACAGACTGCTAGCTAAGAACACATATTCCACCTCACTCCTCCAAGATTCTGTCCTACTAGCCAGTAGTCATGAATGATCTATTGAAACAATGAGATCTCATCAGATTAGCAAAATCTTAAAAGTTCAATAATTTTAAGCATTGTGATAATGAGGGTGAGGGAAATCTACACTGGTGAGCATGTAGCAAGCTAAAACATCCCACCACCTCCTGCTGTATTCCTTGAAGACATGCTCATACACGACAATAGGTCCATAATAATATTCTTCTTCTTCATAATTAAAAGCTGAACAGAGTCCAAGCAGTTACCAATAGAAGAGTAGATAATTGTAGTAGAGACAGAAGGAAAGTCCTGACTTTTGAAAGCTTTCCTCTGACCCCTCCATTATGTATCGTGGCACACACATAAACACACACAATAAATACATGAGAAAAAAGAATGCTCTCCATGGCTGGCCAGATGTCTTAGCAGATGAAAGCATTTGCTGAGCCAGCCTGTGACCTGGGTTTGAACCTCAGAATCACCACATAAAAACACTGGATGCACCGGTGTCAGTCTGTGGTTCCTGCACTCATAGGGTGAAATGAGAGGCAGAGATGGAGAATCAGCCAGACACTCACAGGCTAGCCAGCCTAAAACATGCAGAATAGGCTCTCATGGCAGCATAGAAGAGCTGGCCTACACAAGGTGGAAGTTAAGAGCCAACTCCTGAAGACTGTCCTCTGACTTCACACACAGTGGGGGTGTCCTGCCACACAGTACAAATAAAAATAAAATATTAAAATAAAAATATTAAAATAAAGTATTAAATAAAAATGTTTGTCTTAGGGTTTCATTGCTGTGAATAAATACCATGACCAAGGCAACTCTTATAAGGACAACATTTAATTGGGGCTGACTTACAGGTTTAGAGTTTCAGTCCATTATCATCAAGGTGGTAGCATGGCAGTGTCCAGACAGGCATCGTGTGGGAGGAGCTGAGAGTTCTACATATTCATCTGAAGGCTGATAGAAGACTCACTTCCAGCCAACTAGGACAAGGGTTTTAAAGCCCACACACACATTTACACACCTACTCCAACAAGGCTGCACATCTTACTAGTGCCACGCCCTGGGCCAAGCATATATAATCCACCATACTCCACTCCCTGGACCTCATAGGCTTGTTCAAATCCCTGAATCACTGGAGGCCATACCTAGCCATAGCATAATAAAAATGTACATTTAGTCCAACTTCCAAAGTTTCAACAATGTTCAAAGTCCAAAGTTCAAAGTCTCTTCTAAGATTTATCCAATCACTTAACTGTAATTCCCAAAGCAAGACAGGAAACCAGCTGGGCAGACTCCAAACTCTGCATCTCCATGTCTGATGCCAAAGCGGTCTTCAGATCTCCACTCCTTTTTCATTTTTATTGACTACAACAAAGTTCTTCCTCCTGGGCTGGTTCCATTCCCTGTTGCAGCTTTTCTCAGCAGGTATCCCATGGCTCTGGCATCTTTAACATCTTGGGCTTTCTAAATCAGCTGCGCAGCTTCTTGTTCTAATATCTGGGATCCACACATGATCTTCTGGACTCCTCCAAAGGGCTTGCATCACTTCTCTAGCTCGGTCTTCTGTATTACCTAGGCTCTGGTAGACTCTTCTCTACTGCTTCTGTTACTTTTGGTGATCACCCTATGGTACTAGTATCTCCAATATGACAGGGCCTTCAACTGCCACTAAGCTTCACTGTAGTCTCTCATAGACTTTCTTCATGGTGCAATGCTTCAGCTTCTTTGCATGACCCCAGAAAGCTTGGGCCATCAACTACAACAGAGGCTGCCCCTTCACCAATGGCCTTCCCTGGCCTGTCACAGTGCTAAGCCTCATCTGCTCTCAATGACCCCTTCATATCTTCAAAACAAATATCACCTAGGTGATTCTTACATGTTACCAAGTGCAGCTGTAGCATGAGGAACAACCTTGGTGATCTCTGGAATACAGCTTCTTTGTACTCTCAGAAAACACTTCCCAGAAGATTTCACCTCAGTGATGTTGGTGTCCTCTTAATCACTGCTAGTTTTTTAGCCTCCAGCTAACCAGCATCAATTGTCGAAGTATTCTCCTTTTACTCTTAGCTATAAAGCCAGAGACAAATGGCCAAAATTGCCAAGTTCTGCTGCTTGCTAAGGCTAGAACATGATCCTCCTTCTTCTATTACCAGTTTTATCTTTTTCAATTTCCTCACTGCCTAAGCTTGGCTGTCCTGGAAATTACTCTGTAGAACTCCGAGATCTACATGGTTCTGTCTCCTGGGATTAAAGATGTGTATCATCACATCTGGACTTAAGCTTTTGTTCACCTAGAACTTCCTCAGTTCCAGGCTGACCTTGACCTCAGAGATCTGCTTGGCTTTCTCTCCTGGGATTAAAGGTATATATCACCATGCCTGAACCTAAACTTACCTGGGTGGGATCTTGCCCCAAAGTCCCACTTCCTTAATCTGTTATCTCCTAGAACATAGGGTTCAGCTCTATTCTACTTCCTGGTATCAGTTTAATACTTGAAGCATATATTTTGTATTTTTCCTTTCTCAGCTTGCTCCTTTTCATTAAAATCCTCTTCGTAAGAGGGAACTTTAGTAACCACACAACAGAATTTATACCAGTCTGTTTTAAGACTCCCTTTTTCAAAGCAATTACTCTAAATCTCTTCACCTTAGCCTCAGGCAGATTCTTCAGACAATGACAAAAAGCAGCCACATTCTTTATCACAGAATACCACAGAAACTAACTCTATGCCATACACTGAAATTCCACCCCACTGAAACCTCTTGGGCCAGGTCTGCACAATTCAAATCACTCACAGAAATAAAGTCTTCCACATTCCTACTAGGATAGCCTATTTATCCCCACTTAAAGCGTTCCACTGCTTCCCAAATCCAAAGTCCAAAAATTCAAATTCTTCCAAACAAAAACATGGTCAGGCCTATCATAATACCCTGGTACCAACTTCTGTCTCAGTTAAGATTTCATGGCTCTGAACAGACACCATGACCAAAGCAACTTTTATTAAGGACAACATTTAATTGGGGCTGGCTTACAGGTTCAGAGGTTCAATCCATTATCATCAAGGTGGGAGCATGGCAGCATCCAGACAGGCATGGTACAGGCAGAAGTTAGAGTTCTACCTCTTCATCTGACTGACTTCCAGGCAGTTAGGATGAGGGTCTTAAAGTCCATGCCCACAGTGACACACCTACTCCAACAGGGCCACACCTCCTAATAGTGCTACATGTTGGGCCAAGCATATACAAACCATCATGATGTTTAAAGAAAATTATACAGTAAAGGAAGACAAGGAAGGATGAACAAATTATACAACTCACTGAATTAATATCAAAGTTAGACAAAATAAGCGAGGTAAAAAAAAGAGACTTTCAAAATATTATTTTAAATTATAAAAGACAAAATAATTTCTGTGTATTCCTGTCACCATTCGGTGGCCACACAGCCTGGTTCACCTTTGCTGGTTTGTCAAGACAAGTTGTTAGGAGAAGCCTTGCAAAGATCTTAAAGAATTATCTGAATGAATGAGTGGATTCATACAGCTGTGGCTTGGAAGTAAAGAAAGGGTATAGCAAACCAGAGACATAATTCTGCAGTGAAGAGCACTTGTCACTCTTGTAGAGGACCCAGGTTCAGTTCCCAGCACCCATATGCCAGCTTACAACTGCCTGTAACTCTACTCCAGGGGATCCAGTTCCATCTTCTGTTCTCCATGGACACCAGGCATGCATGTGGTACTGAAAGATAAAAGTTTTAAAGTTGCCCCCCTAGACACAAAGTTTAGAGAAAAAAAAAAAAAAAAAAAAAAAGAAAGAAAACAGGTTAGGCCCCAGAATTGTATGTTCCAGGAAGCCTCTCCTAGGGCTATAGAATGGATAATTACATTGGCCAGCTCAACAGCTTTCTCCCAGAAACTAGCTGACCATAAATCTTAGAGAACAATTTTGAGAAGCAGGAAACAACGTCTCCTAAGAACTAGCGGACCATGAAGTTAAACAATCTGAGAAGTAAAGGAACAGCTTCTCTAGGAAACAATCTTGAGGACAGAAAATTCTTCCTTGTGATTTTTTTCACTGTTATTCTATGACGCCATCCTGCCCCCTCAGGTTGTGGTTTCTCCCTTTAAATACCTCTTCCCAGCCTCTCGGGGTCGAACTCCACTGCCCCTCGTGGGATGAGTCTGACCCCAGTGCACTGGTTGCTATCGATAAACCTCATGTAATTACAACAAGGACGGTCTTGTGTGAGTTCTTGGGGGTTCGCATCCCGAGACTTGAGTGAGGTCTCCCCTCCAGGGGTCTTTCATTTGGGGGCTCGTCCGGATGGGTGACCACCCTTGTCTCCAAAAGACCCACTTGGAGGTGAGATAGCATCTGTGTCTCTGTCTGTGTCTGTGTTTGTGCGGCTAAACTCTGGTCTGTATTAGCTACTCTGGGTCTGTATTTGCTTTCATGAGTTCTGGAGTTCTGGTTTGCAGTCACTCCCATCTCGGGCTGAGAGGGGAGGCTCATTTCTCAGGAGAGAAGCGAGTGTGCAGCGGTAGACGTGCCTCTCACTGATTGCACTGCCTGGGAGACGTCCCAGGAGGTGAGGAGGACCCCAGGGACGCCTGGGAGATTCCCATCTGGGTGCTTGTGAGGATTCAGTGATTCTCCTGGATTGGAGAAAAGACCTGCCCTCCTGGCCATCTGTATTTCCAGAGTGGTTTTTGTCTGTGTGTCTTAGGTCTTTGTTTTGTGTTACCACTAGATTGAACACACAACTTGTCAGTTGAGATTCTGGTTGGGAAAGAGGAGTGATGTGGAATCTGCTCCCCTTCATCTGAATCAGTTTGGTTTTGTGGTGATCTTGCGGTGGCCACTTGTCTTTTGTTTTTGTGCGCACTTCTGTTTTTTTGTCTGTTAATCTTTTGATTGTCTTTCTGTGTGACTGAATGCTTTTGTCCTTTTTGGCGGACCTCTATTTTCTGGACTCTCTTCTTGTTTTCTCACCATCCCACTTGAGATGTTTGTTAATAGCTGTTACAGGAAATACAGAATCTTACTAGAGGCCAGAAAAAAAAAATGTTCCAGACACGGATGGAAGGCCCTCACTTCTGCCTGTTGGATTCAATACGCCTGAAGGTAGGGAGTGTTCCGGGTCTGCCCCCAGGCTCCAAGGGTGGGTCTCCGAGGGGCTGGAAAATGCCCCACCAATCTGGCTAAGATAAGGAAAAGGTATAAATAAAAAGTTACAGAAATTTAAAGGGTTAAGAAGTTAGAGAGCTAAAGAGATAAAAAACAAAGAGAGAACATATACTGGCCACAGTAGTTAGGGAACCTAAGAAGACAGTACCTGACAACAGAAGAGAATTCCTGGCTAAAGATTAGTGTGCCTAATACAAAGAAAAAGGACACTGGGTCAAGACTGCCCCAGAAAAGAACAAGAGGGCCACTGGAGAGCCTCTTGGTCCTAGAGTGCTGGCTATCTTGCAGAGATAGAAGAGCCTGCCCAGTTGTTTTATGGATACAGAGACCCAACGCTGTGCTCCTATGCCCCAGTGGGCCAGTATCCAAAGACCTTGGGTACAGGGGGCTACTGGCAACAAACAATACTTATGGACTACCCGAAGAACAATGGACCTTGGCGTGGGCCGGGTAACCCACTAGTTCATGGTCATCCCTGACTGCCCCTATCCCTTGCTCATGAAAAATTTGCTCTCCAATATGGCTAGCATGGGCTAAAATGGCTGGGTGAGGCCATGTGTATACATATCTGCAGACTGTGTATGTGGAGCTTAAGACTGTCTCAGTGCACCAGTACCTGATGCTGGGAGATGTGTGACTTAGTGCTGTTCTGCTTAGAACCCATCACTCCTGCCAGCTGGGCACTAACAACTGTCACCCAATCCAGGGTGATAGAGTGGCTGATGTTTTGCCTCTGAATAGAACGTCCCAAAAGATGGGACCACTGGTCAGCTGCCATGGACTAGATTCTCCACCGGTTGGGGGCAATCTGGTCACCTTGCTGCCCAATCCTGACCTGGAGCCACCATAGCATGAGTATCAAGTACTGGCAGAAGCCAATGGGTGGAAAAAAAGACCTCTGCGACTGGCTGATTGATCCCTGCTGAAAGCCGAGGCTACCTTGTCTACCGATGGAAACAGTTCTCTTCATAAAGGTCAGAGATAAGTACATGCTACAATGAAGGACAACACAAATGTCATCTGGGATGGACAAACCTCTACCCCCCAGCACATCAGCACCACAGATGCCTTACCATCTCTTGGATGCCCTGATGAAGCCAACAACTGTGAGTATTATTCATTGCCCAGGACATCAGGAAGGAAGAGATTCAGTGACATGGGACAGTAACAAAACAGATAAAGTGGCTCGGGGAATGGCTATGCAGGAGCCTATCCTGGTTACAGGCCTACAAGAGACAGCCACTGGGAACTGGGATTGGACTAAGGGATGGCCTCACTTAGAATGTACAACAGAAGAAAAGGCCCAAATTGCTTATCTCCTAGTGTTTGTAGATACCTTTCCAGGAATAGATAAAAGCTTTCCTCACCAAACAAGAGACGACCTCGATAGTCATCCAGAAGATACTGGAAGAAATCTTCCCCTGATTTGGAATGCCCAAGGTAATCTGGTCAGACAATGGCCCTACTTTCGTTGCCAAGGTAAGCCAGGGTGTGGCCAAGTATTTAGAGGTCAATTAAAAATTACATTATATCTACAGACCTCAAAGTTCAAGACAGATAAAATAAATAGATAAAGCTCTAAAAGAGACCCTGACCAAATTAACCATGGAGACTGGTGCAGACTGGGTGATACTCCTTCCCTCTTGCTCTCTTCAGAGCAAGAAATCTCCCTTCTAGATTCAGCCTAACCTCCTTTGAGATCTTATATGGGGTCTCAGCTCCTCTGACTATATTAGATGATGTTCCTGAACTAATATGTTATAGTAATAATGATTTATATGCCAGGCTAAAAGACCTACAGGTGATACAGAAAGAAATCTGCTCACAGCTGGCAGCAGCCTATGTCCCGGGGGCCCCTGAGACATCTCACCAGTTCCAGGTTGGAGACTTGGCTACGTGCAAACACTGAGCCCAGACATTTGAGCCTCGCTAGAAAGGACTGGTGCTGCTGACCACCCTGACAGCTGTCAAGTCTCAGCCTTCACCAGCCACATACTAGCTGTTGGGGCTGAGAGCTGGGACCTAGGGAGACACTCAGATCTTCAAAAAGCTCCATAGACTTACACATCAGAGATGGTTTGAGAGCTGGTTTATAGATCTCCTTGGATGACTTCTCTGATATCTTCCTTATATGGGACCCTTCTTAATTTTGCTTCTGTTTTGATTATGGGTCCTGTGTGTTAAATAAGCTAGTTACCTTCATTAGAAAAAAGATGAGTACTGTTCAGATTTTGATGTTACGTCAACAATATCATGTTTTACAAGGTTAAAAAAAAAAACAATATTATAAAGATATAAAACAATAGTTCTAAGATTAGAACTAGCCACGAGAAGAAGTGGGAAATGAAAGATAAAAGTTTTAAAGTTGCCCCCCTAGACACAAAAGTTTAGAGCAAAAAAAAAAAAAAAAACAGGTTAGGGCCCCAGAATTGTATGTTCCAGGAAGCCTCCTAGGGGCTATAGAATGGATAATTACATTGGCCAGCCAACAGCTTTCTCCCAGAAACTAGCTGACCACAAATCTTAGAGAACAATTTTGAGAGCAGGAAACAACGTCTCCAAGAACTAGCGGACCATGAAGTTAAACAATCTGAGAAGTAAGAGACAGCTTCTCTAGGAAACAATCTTGAGGACAGAAAATTCTTCCTTGTGATTTTCACTGTTATTCTATGACGCCCATCCTGCCCCTCAGGTTGTGGTTTCTCCTTTAAATACCTCTTCTCCCAGCCTCTCGGGGTCGAACTCCACTGCCCCTGCGTGGGATATGAGTCTCGACCCCAGTGCACTGGTTGCTATCGATAAACCTCATGTAATTACAACAAGGACGGTCTTGTGTGAGTTCTTGGGGGGTTGCGTCATCCCGAGACTTGAGTGGGTCTCCCCACTCCGGGGGTCTTTCAGTACACAGACATAAAAGCAAGCAAAACACTCATGCACATAAAATGGAAAACAGATCTTTTGTTTAAAGGAAAAATCATAGAAAGTAACCACTGACCCAAGACACTCTGAAGGTTCTCAAAGGTGTTTTGTTAATCTTGGGTAAGTAATGATCTGGGAGAATAAGGGAAGAGTGGAGCTTAGGCTGTTCTTTTTATAATGAGAGAGAAAGTGGGAGGGTAAAGAAGCGGAGAAAACAGGACAGGATATTAGGGGAGATGAAGAAATGACACGGAAGAGAAGAGAAGGGAAGTGAAATCAACACAGCCACAGAAAGTATAGCATTCCCCTAAAGCTTGGAAAGTTAACTCCAGGTAGCATACAGTTACCTGATTTCTAAACAGGTCCGAGGAGCCCTGGCAGCAGGCCCCACCAGGTTCAGAATTTGTATCATGTCTACTCTGAAACCTTATTTTCTAGATCTCTTCTGGGTTCTTTGGCTTTCAGCATCCACCCCCACCACCCCTCCCAGTTGTTCATTGCTGACAACTTGGAGTTTCCCAAAAGATGGAGTCCTGGAAAATAAGGAAGAAAGCCATCTTTGCTCTATACAGAAACTACACTTAGGTCATCCTTTCCAGTATCCTGAACCACTTAGAAAGAAATAAGCTGAATAGATACTAAATAAACAGTAACTCTTTAATTAGAATTGTTTCCCAACACAAGGGCTCTAAGGTGTCACTCTCTGAAGAATGGTGTCACCAATCACAGTAACTGAGCCAGCAAGGGAAGCGCCTGAAATGTGCCTGAAAGAACTATGGATGAACAATCTCTTTTCTTGAACACACTACCCACTTGGCAGAGGCAGAGGCAGAGGCAGAGGCAGGCAGAGGCAGAGGCAGAGGCAGAGGCAGAGGCAGGGAGGCAGGAGGCAGAGGCAGGAGGCAGAGGCAGGAGGCAGAGGCAGGAGGCAGAGGCAGAGGCAGGAGGCAGAGGCAGAGGCAGAGGCAGAGGCAGAGGCAGAGGCAGAGGCAGAGGCAGAGGCAGAGGCAGAGGCAGAGGCAGAGGCAGAGGCAGTAGAGAGAAAAAGCAGATAAAACTTCTTCTTAAGAGTGAGATTCACAGGGACCAGCAACCCTGCCCATGTCCACATGGCTGTGTGTTCTCCCTGATTTGCTTCCAAGAACTGCTCTAAAACTGCACATTGACAGGCTCCACTTGCCCCAGGCCCAGGTTCACTGTCAACTTACTAAAACCTAAGTATTTTTAAAGAGTTTTTGTTTGTTTGTTTGTCATTGTTGTTTGCTTTGGTTTTGTTTTCTTTGTGATCCAGAGTCTTTCTATGTAGCCCAGGCTAGACTTAAATCCAGCCATCTTCAGCCTTAGACTCTGAAGTACTAGGATTCCAGGTGTTCACCATACCTGGCTTCAAGGGCAAGTTTGTGCTGGTTAGCTTTTTGTCAACTTGAAAAAAACTAGAGATGTCTGGAAAGAGTGAAACTCAACTGAGTTGGTCTGTAAGAAAGATTGTGGATCACTTTCTTGATAAATGGTTGGCATGGAAAGGACCAGCCCACTGTGGGTTGTACTACCTCTGGGCAGGTGGTCATCGGTTGTATAAGAAAGCAAGCTGAGAAAACCATGAGGAGCAAGTCAGTAAGCATGGTTCCTCCAAAGCTTGTCCATCAGTTTCTGCCTCCAGATTCCTGTGTCAAGTTTCTGCCCTGACTTGCTTTCATGTTAGTCTATAACCTAGACATTAAAATAAACCTTTCCTTTCCAAGTTGCTTTGAGCTATGATGTTTATCACAACAACAAAAAATTAACTAAAACAGCAGTCAAGGTGAGAGTCTGGCAATGTGTGAACCAGATGAGTAGAAGAACGTCTCAATTCACCAAAGTTAGGAGAAGTGAGAGAAATGGAGGGTGGGACTCTGTAGGGGGTGCTTCTGATGCTAAGGTCCTGCTCCCCAACTGGTTCTTGGTCGATCAAAAGATGCTAGGGTTCAAAAGCTGGGGGGAAGGAGAGGTGGGAATTCAGGTCCCCACAGGCAGGCTAAGAGATGCAGAAAGAGGAAGGGGGATTTTGCCATGCTTTAGAGGGAGGAAAGATGAACAACCATGTAGGTCTTGGGCGGAGTGGACATTGACTGCTTCCCCAAGCAGGAGATTAGAAACACAACTAACTGGAGGGCAATTTTGGGTTGTTGAACGAGGAGAAGGTAATGGGGACACGAAGCTAAGGGCAGATTAAGAGGTGCTGAACTAAGAGTATTGGGATGGGCATGCTAACAACAGGAGACAGAAGTTCCCAGCAATTAAGCCAAAAAGGCAGGCTGAAATTGAGCCATGTATGTCTGTGTTTTTCATCTACAGATCCAATATTCTCTGAATGGGGGACTGGCGTTTGATCCAAATAGTTTAAAGCAGGGTAGTAACAACTACATGCTACAGGATTTTCCTCTTTGGACAGGTGATGGTAACACCTGAAAACTGTTTAAAATAACAAAATGTTGTTACCTGGAGAGCCAGTTAGACATTAACAACAACAACAAAAAACACATCAAAATCTTATTACCCTGACTATGCAAGGTTCCCAGGAGTCAAGAGAGGAAACAGTGAATTGCCATAACACATCCAGATGATCAGCCCAGGGGATTCTGGGATATACTCCCAATCAGCACAGTCAGACAGCAAGCTCCATTCAGGTACACTCCTCAATGAAAGAGTCAATATTCACTACATCTATGGAGTCAGGAAGACTACAGTTCGATCCATCAGCTCACAGGGGCTATCAAAATTGACCCTACTTTTCATTATCTGAAAATTGGTTCTTGCTATCTGCTTCAGGTGACGTCTTATGGGTGCTGTCAAATGACTTCTGCTAATATAAATTCCTGAAGGCCTTAATCACAGACCAGTTTTGATTTCCCTTCTTTAACTTGAAGACATGAAGCTATGTTCTTTGCTTGATTCCTATCTGCTTTTAAGATTAATTCATTTTGCTGTGATTACAGTCTCTTTAATCTGATATTCAATTCCTACTTCTAGATGTGTTTGTTTCTTACAAAAAACCCACCCGTGTCTGCATACAGCAAAGGAGCCCAGTGCACCCCACATTGTTCTTTAATTCCCATTTGCTTATGTCTATGTAGTTCTAACCACACAGCGGGAAATGGGGTTGCGTTAAGGTAACAGAGATCATTTTAAATTTAGTAAGAAGCTATAAAGTCTCCATCAATCATTAGAAAATGTCAAGTGGGCCCATTAATCTGTTATGTTTACTAGATGGATCAGAATAAGAAATATAATGGATTTCAATGAATCTGTGGGCTCCTCTATTAAATCACCAAACACATAGCTTACCCGAGGCACCTCTAAACTTGCAATTGGTTTTGCAGTGGGGACAGTCTTGTGAACCGTTCGGTAACTTTGCAGAGTGCTGAATCTTCACCAAACAGGAAGTGGACACAGACTTTTGTCCCATAACTACTGTCAGGGAATACTTCTGGATATAAAGATGACCTTAATGGGCTTTACACATATACCAGCAGGAAGCTGATGTTCCTGATAGGAGTCCACAGAAAAGCAGCAAGGGAGAGCGAGAGCATGAGGTTTATTTTCAATGTCAGTCCCAACACACACTGGGCAAAGAGGTCTGGGGCATAAAGAGTAGGAGGGGCCTGGGGATGTAGCTTAGTAGTCTAGCAAACTTAAGCCCTAGATTCAATCTCCACCATCACACAAGACCTGCATGGTGCATATCTCTCACCCTAGCCCTCAGCAGGTAGAGGCAGCAGAATCAGAAGTTCATCCTCAGCTATGTAGTGAATTTGAGGATAGCCTGGCCTATATAAAACCTCAAAACAAAACAAAATGCTGGATGGCAGTGGCAATGGTGTTAGCATATGCCTTTAATCCCAGCACTTGGGAGGCAGAGGCAAGAGGATTACTGTAAGTTCAAGGCCAGCCTGGTCTACAGAGTGGGTTCCAGAACAGCCAGGGTTGTTACACAGAAAAATCTGGTCTTGAAAAAATAGAAAGGGGGGAGGGATATATGTATGAAAATGTGCAGTTAACAGTCAGATCTGAGATCTTTTAGGCTACCTGATGAAGCCTTACGTGTTATCTCAGTACTAACCTCATCCTTAAGCATTCATTGCCCTGTTATTCTACAGAACTTCAGGGCCAATTTTGTCTCTATTTGAAAGCTTTTTTTCTGAGGGTGGCAGCATCTCTTTCCTTTGTTTCTGTATACCCATGCTTATTCTCTTATACTTTTTCTTTAGGCAGAATTATTTTGTTAACTAGTGATGTGCAAGAAGTTATCTGGGGATCTTTTTGAGGAGTGTGGAGTCTCTTACCTAGTCAAGATCTGTTCCTCTTGCAGACCCAGACTGATGTCTCTTTAGAAAAAGTCTCATAAGCCAAATCAGAAGGGCCTAACAGAGACATAACATAGGGTTTCTTGCTTGAGAATTCAGGATTATTAAGCTGAGCAACCTGGCTGCCCCTTGTTGGAGCAATTCCTCTAAGCCACACTTGGGCTCCTAAGCTACAGAAGCTGGTGAGCTGACAGAAGGACAATGATGACCTGTTTCCCTATTTCGCTATTCCTTTCAGCATTTAAATACCTACCCAAGTCCCCTTCTCAGGAGATTGCCTTTTAAATAGTAGTGAGCATTCACTGCTGTGTCCCTGTCTTTAGATTAGTGTCCGTAAACATTGGTTGAGAAAATGAATGAGAGGTTGTGGTAAATCAATGATTGTGCCTTCTTCAGACACCCATAAGCTTCTGATGCAGTCAATACTCAGATGATCTTTCCACCCTACCCAGTTCAAGGAAATCTGTAAGTCAGTCCATGTCAGCATAAACTAGATATACCAAAGTCCCTTAGAAAAGTAACATCATGGCACAAGGCCCAAACAAGCAGAATCTGCCTTCCATTGGGCAGAATTGGGATGGGGGGGTGCCATCAGAGCGGGCTGTCTTCCAGAAAGCATCAGTCAGTTTCTATTTCTAAACCATAGCACATTTACTACATAGAAATGGCCCCTACAGATAACTAGGACTTGGAAATGCTTCTTGCCACCATGGTCTCTGAATCATCCTGGGAACTTCTAACTCCATAGCAACCGATAGGCTTTGATTATTCAAAGGCAAACTTGCAGGGCAGCCACTGGGAGAGCAAATAACACCAAAGTACTCAGAAAAACTCAATGTTTACCCTGAGCAGTGACATGGGCACCTTCAGCTAGGAGCAAACCCTTTTCAGAAGAGCCCATCTGTCGCAGGAGCCTATCCTGCCACTCCCTGCAGTCAGGAAGGCAGACTCCTCCTGTAGGTACCAAATACATTTTCTGTCCCTTACTCCAATATAATGGAGGGACACCTATGTAATCCTAAGATTGAAAATCAAGTAAGGGACAGAGAAATAAGAAATGAGACTCAGCTTGGCTTGGTTAAAGCTGCTCAAACATCCCTCCAATCCTGCCAACACCAGCGGGTTGGCATACTGACTACTCAACCCCAAATAACGGGAAACAGAATTACCATGTCCTACATGCATGCTGTAACAATGTTCTCTTTCCTCATCTACTTAAACCTGTTTTATATCAACTACATCCAAATTGGCATTTACTCATGGGGAACATGATTTCAAAACATGCCCACCCCCTTACACTCTCTCCCAGTGTGTGTGTGTGTGTGTGTGTATGTGTGTGTGTGTATGTGTGTGTGTACCTCTGTGTGTGACTATGACCATGTCTGTGCCCTGGCACATGTGTGAAGATCCAGGGCAACCTCATGTGCTAGCCCCCCCTTCACCTAATCTTACCCTCTATTCACTACTACAGAGAGAGCTGGCCCTAATTACATCATGAGTCTTCATGTGCCCAAGTCATGAAAGGTATGACACAGTTAGGATATAAACCAAATCGAACAAATGAAAGTCCTTTCGGTAGTCAGCCTGTGACACACAGAAGAAAATCACAGCTGCAAAGGTATGACAGAGGAAGACATGCCCAAATCAGTATACTTGTGAGAAATTAGCACGTTTTTTGAAAGTCATTTTTAATAATAACAATTGAAGAATGTAATTTGTGAATTGGGACATTTTGAATGTTTGCATGTGAGTGGAAGACTTTATATGGATTCAAATTCAGTGGGCAGGTCACAGCCCTCCTGTGAATTAAGCTTGACCTTGTGGGTTTCCATACCACTCTGACCTGATGTCTGACAAGCTGTGGGGGTCTTGGTAGCCTCTCCATGTCTCAGATCCTTAACTGATAACAGTGGGGTCCATCTGCAGGCTGACGTGGTGAGGCATCCATATGGCAACACCTTCCTACCAAGAAGTAAAAAGCCAACAGCCGAATGGAAGATCAGCAACTCCATTTTAGATCTATAAGAGACGTGAGTCCACAGGGCAAACCAATACCACGAATGGAGAGAGTGGTGGGCAAATACAGAGAATTACAACTTGGAGTAGAAAAACCACAGGGAGCAGTCTCTGTCTCCGTGGGGACCAACACCCTGAAAGAAGACCCATCCACAAATGGCAAGTTGCTAGAGAGATAAAAAAAATATCCTAAGGGGATTCGGGTCTAGACATGGTATCATTTAGTGAGTTTTCCCAAGTCCTCATATTGGACATCAAAGGAAAATTCTTTGTGTTTCTAGAATCTAAGAAACTTGAGGGGAGGAAAACCCCACTCTAGCTGGCTCTATCCATTTTGGGTAGGGTGAGTTAGTGGGAGGTCAGAGGAAGGTGTGGTAGGAGAGCTGATGTAGAGACCGAGAGGAACTGAGGAACTTTACAGTCCAGGGACAATAGCTCACTGGAAAGGCTGAGACTGTGTCCTTTGGCTGTAGAAAGCTTTCACTGACTACCCAGCCCAAACCTATGTTACTAATGACTCATAACAAGTCTCTGGTACATAATTTATCAAGCAAATATACAAGACAACAGAAAAGGTCACAGTTTAAAGAAGCAGTAACCATCTTAATCAGATTCAGGTAATGGCAAGAAACAGTGATCTAAGAATTGAAACTAACTATGGTACTGGGCCAAAGGCTCTGGTGAAAGGGCAGATGACACATAGAGAGGAAGTCCCTGTGATGAAAAACACTCACCGAAATGTAGACCACCTTTGGTGGCTCAAAAGTAAAATGGACACAGTTAAGGAAAGAATCCCTAAGCTTGAGGCCATATCAATAAAAGCAGGAGATGTGATGTCTTAACTGTCAACTTGGTAATATCCAGAATCATCTAGGAGACAAGCCTCCAAGCATACTTAGGTTAGCCTCTGGGCATGCTCATGGGAGATTATCTTGAATGGACTAATTGAGGTGTGAAGACCTTCCCACTTGGGGCAGTGCTATTCTTTTGGTAGGGTCCTTGACCATATAAAAATGGAGAGCCATGGGGAAATCTGAGCACTGACATTCATCTGCTTTTGGTGTGGTTATGACATAAAGAGCTGCTTCAAGCATCTGCTGCCAAGATTTCCCCCACCATACTGGACTGTACCTTGAATTATAAACCAAAATAAATTCTTCTTGTCTAAATTTGGTTTTGTCAGGGTACTTTATCACAGCAATAGGGAAAGAAACTAAGACAGGGAAACATTCCAGTTTTATTGGTAAGAAGATATACTGTTGCCAAATACATTGTCTCTCCCCGACTTGACCTCCAGATTGAATGTAATCTCATTCACAATTTCCAGTAAATTCTTTCGTGGTTATTGTTAGCCTATTCTAAAGTGCAGAAGCACATGACTGACAACCATTATCATAGCACCAATAGAAGAAAGCCACTAGAGAGAAGATGCTATCTATCTTCAAGATGTACTGTAAGGCTCAAGTAATTAAGACTATTTTGGTATTATGAAGAGCAAGAGAAGCCCAACTATGACTCAGAATAGATAGCCCAGAAATAGACCTATGGAAATGTAATCAACTAATCTTTGATAAAGGTTCAAAGGCAATAGGGTGAGGCGAGAAAAAACTTTCAAACAACTGGTGCTGATACAGACTGGACATGCACATTCAAGATAAAAGCAAACACTCTAGAGACAACTCTTTACTCTCCTCGAAAAATAACTCAGACCAAATATAGACCTAAATGTAAAACAATAACAGTCCAGTAAGATGTATATCGCAGAAGAAAATAGCAGTGGTCATCCACAGTGATGAGTGTTAGGAGCATCAACAAAGGCAAAGAAAAAGAAATCCATGCAAGAGAACATTGATAATCTGGGCTTCACTAAGTAAACCGTCTGTAAAAGACACTCCAAAGAGAAAGAACAGAGTGGAAGAAAAGACTTTTCAAAGATATACCTATTACTAAAAGCCTGGAGAACAAGACAAACTAATGTTTCCCACTCTCTCCTCTTTGTGTATGATACACAACTATTCTACCAATGATCTACAACCCTAGTCTAGAAGAATTTTTAAAATCCATAGCAAGAGCTGGAGAGACAGCTCAGTGGTTAAGAACAGCTGCTGTTGTTACAAGGACCTGGGTCTGGTGTCCAGCTCCTCACATAGCGGCTCACAGCTGCCTGTAACTCTCGTTTCAGGATCAGAAATCCTCTTTTTGTCGCTGTAGGCACAGCATGAATGTGATGCACTTAAATGCATGCAGACGAGACACTCAGACACATAAGATAAAAAATAAAAATAAAGACATCTTGATATTCAACAGCAGCAAAAACAAAAACAAAGAAAAACCCAGTTTAAAAAAATTGAACTAGAGACCTCACTAGATATCTCTCCTCTGAGGAAATATATGGGTATCAAATATGTATACAAGTAAGTGCTCCATATGACATGTCATAGGAAAATTTAGATTAAAACAAAGATATATCACTATGCACCTCTCAGAATAGCCAAAAGTAAAGAACTTTAACAATACCAAGTGTTGTGGAGGATTTGGGGCAGGAGGAGCATTCATTCCTGAGGAGAACGAAAAACCATCTGGTTACCTCAAAAGGGTTTGGTAAGTTCCCACAAATCCAAGTATAGTCTTAAGATACACTATATGTTCCTTGGAATTAGCCCCAAAGGCATGGAAACTTATCATTACAAAAATCTGCACAAGAATATTCAAAGCAGCATTGCCAACACTTGCAGCCAGTCAAGACATCATTTAAGGTGTGAGCACTAGTTATAGACCTGGAGCTATCATCTAGAACTAAAATGGAGTGAGCTGTCAAGCCATGGAAAGCCATGGAGGAGACTGAAATGGCTGAATGTGAAGAAGTGAGGCTGAGGGAGCGACATCTTGCAAGACTCCAGCTGGATGCCAACAGGGGGAAACCATGGGGACTACAAAGACCAGTGTTGTGTAGGTCTGCAAGGAAGAAGGGGTTGGCAGGGCAGAATGCAAGGCAGTGAAGCTACTTTGTAAGACATAGTTATGATGAACACAAGCCAAATTTTTTCAAAACTCACAGAAGGTACAAGAACAAGTGTGAACCCTAATGTAGACTATGGATGTGTGTGATTATCATGTTTCTACATGGACTCAACAGGACTTACAAATGTGCCACTCTGTGGGGATGTTGATAATGGAGGAAGCTGGGGATATAGATGGGAAATCTTTATACCTTCTTGCTTATTGCACTATGAATCTAAAAGTGCTCTGGAAGTCTAAGTTTGTGTAAAATACTGTGCTGTAATTGACTTAATAAATATTCAATACATAGTTAGATTCTCTGCTTACAAATCAATTACTACCATTAAAATTATCACTGTAAATAACCCTTACAGAATTGCTGGGGTACATTTATGAGTACTTTCATTTACAGGAGCATCTGTAACAAGAGGAAATGAAGGCCCAGAGTGGTTGAGAACCTGATTAAAACTTACATAGCACCGGCTGGTTTTGCCCAAAAGACTTAACTTAAAACTTCCTCTTCTTTCCACCATCTCTTCTCCCTCTGTGGCAAGGGGATATAAACAACTCTGTCTCCATCATCAAAGATGCTTTGTTTACATTCCAACCTTCCAAGTGGCATGATTGTGTATAAAGTAACTTTGATCAAAATACAGCACCTCCAGAGATGGGTGCTTTAAAAGGAGAGATGCTTAATTATTCGCCATCTAGTTCAGATTGGATAGAATCCTTTAAAGTTCTGAGGCAAGGTACTCATGAGGACAGGTAGGATGGCAGGACAGAGCACAGGAGGACCCAGTGTTAGACCTCAGAGTCAACCAGTGGCTCCCTGGGTTACTTCTCTGACACTGTAGTCAAGTTACTCAAGCCCTCTTCACCAGATTGAACAGGTTGATACAATGTGAGGTACTTAACTCTGAAAAATAAGAAGCCAATATGTTTCTTTCTAGTCCAGCTGTCACAGAGCTCTGTGTCTTACAAGCATATACCAAAGCACTCCACCTTTCTCAAAGCATCGTTTAGGATAAATGAACTTGAATAGACTCCCTCACTCGGCAGCACTTCTATTCCCCTAGCTAAAAAAAGAATCCAGAGATGCTCACTTGGGAACTCCAGCTCGTCTCTCTCTTTTCAGAATAGTCAAAGGGTGATTTTTTTTTCTTTTTGTTTTCTAATCTCCTAAGACAATGCATCAAGACCAGAGGCTGAGGCTGGCTAAACCAGTTGGCCAAGAGCTTGCTGTGAGATCATGACAAGCTAAATTCAACCCCCAACCAGGTATGGTAGTTAACACTCTAATTCCAGCACTGAGCAGGCAGAGCCTAGAGGATTCCTAGGGCTTTCTGGCTAGCTAACCTAGCCTACCACATGGAGATCTCTAGGCCAGTGAGAAATCATCTCTCAAAGAACCAACAAACCACAAAACCGGGGCAAGATAGACCTCACCTGGGGAATGACAGGCAAAGTTGATCCCTAGCCTCCATGTAGTCACAAGTACTTGCGCGCGTGGAGGGGGAGAAGAAAGACCCGCTGCCAGGGTGGTGGCCTCATCCTCACAAGTCAGGAAACAGCAAGTGCCCCCTGCGTCCCCCTCAACCTTACCCTCCATCCTCAGAGGCAGCTAGCACATGAGGGACAAACTGAAGCCTGCCTGAGAGCCTAGAGATTGATGACGCAGACAATAACAGCCAATCAGGAACTCCCTTTTGGAGAACAGGCTTGCTTGGAACCAATGGGATAAGGATGGACAGTGTAAAGGGAGTTCTCCAAGAATTAATAAATGAGCTTGCTGCTGCATTCTCACCTGTTCCCTGAATCTGTGCCACTGGTCCTGTGCCGTCTCACCATCTCCAAAGGGGATGGAGGACTCAGACAACAACCCTTTACATTCCGGGCAAGCACTCCAAACTGAGCTCCATGTCCAGTCCTCATTTTTTCTCAACTACATCCCTAGCAGTATTTTGTCTAACCCAACATATCAACTTTAAACTGCCCTTCAAACATCAGAATGTTCTAATTCGTATTCACCCCCCCGACACTCGACACTCTGAAGATAAAGAAGCTCTATTCCCCAAACAGCTAAGGTGGAGGGAGGCTCTTTTGCCTCCTTCTGCTTCCAGAAAGCCTAAAGTCAAACTGGCAACTTTCCAGTCGGGGGTTAGAACAATCACTTTGACACAGCCTCAATCTTCCCAGGGGAAAAAAGAAAGACATTCAAGTAACCATGCATCATTTAAAGTCGGGGCTCTATTCTCAGGAACATATGTGAGATTTTTGTTGTGTAAATACCCTGCATTTATAGTGACAGCGGTGACAGCTCACTGTAATGCAATCCTAAGGGACTAGCATTAGTATGTTGCTCACAGTTATACTGCCCTTATCTTATGCCACACAAAGCAGCATTAAAAAGTCTGACTGGCAACCTGCTCACCACAGAATAAGACCCAAGAATAAACAGAATAAGGTTAAAAGTAAAACACCTGATTAAAGTCCTCAAGGAGAATAACATTGACTACTGAAACGGGGGGAAATACTAAAACAAATGGAAACCTGTCCAGAAAGAAATCTGAGATGTTAGATACGAGACAGGCAACCCTTTAAGGTAGCAATAAAAATATTCGAAGAACTCAAGTCCAGGACATCTTTTAGAAAGCTGGGTACGAGGTGAAGTCATGGAAAACAAATTGAGAATGGGCTTCAAGGTTCCATCAAAGTTAATTTCCAAATAAGAAGAAAACCATAGATTCAGAAAGCTGAGGAAGAAGTAAATAAAAACAATGAGTAAAAAACAGACAAAGGAAAAGGGCCACATGCACGCACGTGCACATACGTGCACAGGTATACATGGACATATGCATGTGAGAAGCCATGGCCCTAGTTTACTGTTAGCTTTGTAGTGAAAACACTTGTTTAGATGGTAATATTACAGGCTTCAACTATTGATTTTATAAAATACCGCTACATAATTTTAATGGAGGGATGAATAAAAAAGAATTATGTAGAAAGAATTGTCATCTTTCCCAGAAAGACAATAAATGAAAAGTGTATATATATATATAAAGTGTATATATATATATATACACTTTATATATATATATATTTCCTCTAGAGAAAAGTATATATACATATTCTAGAGGAAATAGAGGGAAGGGAGTACAGGGAGTACAAGCTTTTCTTTCTTGGCCTTATGACATTGGTGGCTTTTCAAAAGTATGAATGTGTGTCACGTTCACCAAAAATACACTTTTAATAGACAAAGTTAAATATTTACACTTCTATAGGATGCAGTCAAAACAGGGGGCTTTAAATACATGGCTCAAATTGATATGTACCCTTAAACTAAATGATCATAAAACACAGACATTTACACAGTCTTAAACACATATTTTCTTTTCCATAGTTTAACCGCTTCAAATCTCAAGAGTCAAGCACCATTGCTTTGACCTTAAGTGACCTCCGGTCATCTGACAGGTCTTCCCATTTCTCTGATTTACCACAGGAACAAATGAAGTATTTGGTGGGGGTCGGAGGGAGCTAATTATTTCATAACTGATCAAAACCTTAATCTCTATATCAAATGCTTTGGTCTAATCAGCAATATCTATTGTTTCTAATACTAAACATAACACTTGTTAAACACCCAGATGAAGCAGAACATTTTTCTCTCCTAATAAAGGTAATTTACATGTATGTTTTTTGTCTGCGTATATTTCTATACAGCATGTGCATAGGTGTATACACACAGATGCCAGCATAGGGTACTGGATCATCTGGAACTGGTGTTACAAATGGTTGAAACTTGCTGTGTGGCTGCAGGAAACCTAGCCTGGGTCCTCTGAAGAGCAGCCAGTGCTCCTAATTGCTGAGCCACCTGGCCAACCCTGACTTGAAGCATGTTTTTAAAATGTATATCCATAAAGTCATAAACTATAGTCTCCATCTGTAATGACTCTGTATCTCCTCACTATTTTCTCTGACGTGAAGATTTTCTCTAAAACCCTACTCTGATAACATCTGAACCAAACAGATTTAGGCTTAGAGATGAGAAACACAGGCGAGCACGGGTGGAAACTGATCATTTGTATTCACTTGTTGTAGCTTAGCTTTCTTTTTTTCTTTTATTTTTTTTTTTTTAAATTTTATTTTTCTGAATATTTTATATTTACCTTTATCCCCCTTTCCCTCTCCTATAAACCCTTCCCTCCTCCTGCCTCTATGAAACGCTCCTACCTTCATCCATCCACTCCCACCCCAATGCCCTGGCATTCCCTCACATGGGGAAAATAAGCCTTTACAGGACAGAGGGCTTTTCTTCCCATTGATGCTGGATAATGTCATCCTCCACTACACATGTGGCTGGAGTCATGGGTTCTTTCACATGCACTCATTGATTGGTGGTTTAGTCCCTGGGAGCTCTGGTGAGGTCTGGTTGGTTGATAATGTTGTTCTTCCTATGGTGTTGCAAAAACCTTTAGCTACTTCAGACTTTTCTATAACTCCTGCAATGGGGTTCCCTTCATCTGTATCAGTAGAGCTCTGGCAGAGACTCTCAGGGAACACTCATATCTGTCTCCTGTCAGCAAGCACTTCCTGGCATCAGCAATAGTGGCTGGGCTTGGTGGTAGCTTAGCTTTCAAAACAGGCAAATTGATTTGACAAAAAACCAATTCCAACACAGCACTTAGGTAGAATAATTGGCTTACCTCTGTTGGTTTATAGCAGTCTACAAGAGCTTCCTAGAATTAAATACACAGAAAGTCAGGATTTTTTTTAAATTCATCATCTTAAAGGTGAAATTAAAAAGTCATTTTTTAATTTAAATTATTTTATCTTAAATTGTGTGTGTGTGTGTGTGTGTGTGTGTGTGTGTGTGTGTGTGTGTGTGTGTGTACACATGAATGCAGGATCCATGAGGGGAGGATGTTCAATGTCCCATGGAGCTGGAGTTATGGACAGTTTGTGAGCCCACTGACTTGGGTGCTAGGAATAGAACTCTAGCTCTCTGGAAGAGCACCAAGTGCTCTTAACTACTGAACTTTCTCTCCAGCTCCCTCATTTCAACTTTAAATCATATTTTACAATGGTCTGTCAAGGATTACTACTGACTATCTACAGTCACATTTTATCTCATTGGATGTAGAAATCAATAAATACATATCTAGGAATATCATTCTAAATAAGTTATATTTAGAAGATCCAGTTGGTCAGCTAAGATATAAAAGTGCCACTCATGTTTTGTCCGTATGTATGTATGTATGTATGTATGTATGTATGTATGTATGTATGTATGTATATGCACACATACATATATACATACACATAAGCATACATAAACATACTGCATAGAGTTTTTGGAAGACAAAAAATTGCTTTTGTGCTATGATAGCTTTGAAAATCAAATATAACCCTCACTAAATTATAAATGACTCACTGATCACAGCTTGCTTTAAAGGATGACATTTTCCCTCTTTCTGTACACACACTCATGTGCACACTTACACCCTTCCCTTTGGATTACCTACCTGGCTCATATTAAACCAGACATACTTAAAGCTGACCCCTGCCTGTGCAAGATGGTGGCAACCATCCTGGACATGGAGAGAGAGAGGGCTCTGGCCATGATTCAGCCATAGTTGGTTTTATCTTCTTCTCACTCACATGGGAGCCAGGCAGGGAGGGACTCAGAGGACAACTAAAACGCCCCTTTCAAGTTCTCAACTGACTTTTTAAATGTCATTTTATTTTCTATAGAACTGATGTCTGCTTTATCTTTTCTTTTTTATTGTCAAGGGGCAGGCATGGTGACACACGCCTTTAATCCCAGCACTCAGGAGAAGGCAGAAGTAGGCAGATCTCTGTGAGTTTGAGGCCAGCCTGGTCTACAAAGTGAGTTCCAGGATAGCCAAGGGTACACAAAGAAATCATGTTTTGAAAAACAAAACACCAACAAAACAAAACAAAACAAAACAAAAAACCTTCCTATTGTCTCCCAATGAAATCTACACACAAGGAATAATCATTAGAACTCTCAGGGCACTCTTAATCATGAACACATTAATTACATTGATGAAGTAAAATGGGCATTTTGATCGGCTCCAGTCACCATGTACCATTGAGCATAAACAACAACCACAGGTCACAGGTTAATCAGTTTTCGAAACTGCTCACAGATTGAGACAAGACCTCCTGTGGGGAAATCTGGGTTGTACTGCTGTTTGCTAAGAAACATTAGGCACCTTGAGCACCACTATTCCGTCAGAATATAATCAGGTGAGTACCTAATAAAAGGTATTTTACTAAACACAATCACATTCCAAACAAATCTAATTCTAGCAACTGCTTTCAAAAATGATTTAATCCGGGTTGGGGGATTTAGCTCAGTGGTAGAGTGCTTGCCTAGAAGCGCAAGGCCCTGGGTTCGGTCCCCAGCTCCGGAAAAAAAAAAAAAAAAAAAAAAAAAAAAAAAAGAAAAAAAAAAAAAAAGATTTAATCCACCATGGTTGTAAAGTGAGAGCCCAGGGCTTAGATATTCCCAGGTCTGGCTCAGTCTCTCTCCTTATCACTTGCCTGCATGGTACTTCTGCCTTTCCTGGAGATTGACCTTTCAAGATGGAACTGACCCTGTCTCCCTGAATAATAAGGTTTGGGATCACTGTCCCAGAAGGTCCCTGGAAAACAGTTGTCAACAGCTGTTTTATTATCAGGTTTACATCAGATGCTAGCACCAATGCTTTCTGTTCTGCTAAATGCCACTGTTCAAGTCCTGCGGACTGCCAATGCCCCCACCACACAGCATCAGTTGGTGCCCAGGCTTTGGAGACCCAAGTGGACTTAAACCCCCATGATCAGGACAACCTAGGTTTTGAAAGCTGTTTACCTGTAATTTTGAAGCTCTTTCCTCCTCACTGTCAGCATCAAGAAGATCATCAATATCAATTTCTACATCTGGCATTTCTTCTTCCTGGGGGAGCAAATGTGAATAAAGGCTTTACTTTAAGTATAGCTCGCTAACCCAATCGAGTTAAATACAGGACTGACTATCCATCCAGAAGCCAGGGTAGGGGTGGGGTTTGGGGGCATGGTGGATAAGAAGGGGAAGGTAAGACTGGAGGAATGGGGGTGGAGTACGGAGAAGACTGATGAAGAAAGGGGGATAGAAATGAGAGATGGGAAGGAAGAGGAGAAAGGAAAAGAGGAATGAGAGGGAACAAAGGTACATGAGCATCACATTCTGCTCCTAACAGTAATCACACCTATGGTTACATCATGGTACATTGTTAGAGTTCTGAAAAGATGGGAATTACAGTTTCTGATCCATATCTACTCTTCTCTTGCTGACTATACCAGTCTTTACTGTGGGCCACATCTCTCTTCACAGCTCCTGGTCTGTATAAAACCTGATGCCACCACAGGGTTTTGATCAGAAGCATCACTTAATCAGACACTGATTCCTGGAAGGTGTGTAATCTAAGGCCCAAGAGAGTTCTAAGAAACATACTCTTTCTGCAAGAGAATCTGTCATTTCCTCTGAGTGCAGGCTGAGGAAGGATGGAACCCTGGATATTGCTGATCATTGCTTGCTGCCTTGAAAGGGGCTGAGTTTAGGACAGTGGTCACAGGACAGGTTGGGAGAGGGGAGTTGGGAGACAGGTACAGCAGGATAGTCTCTTCTAAAAAAACAGTAACAAAAGGACAAGAGGGTTGTAGAAAGGGGTGGGGCTGGAAGGAGTGGAAGTGGGGAGAGATGGGAGTGAATGTGGTTATGCTGTTGCATGAGATTCTCTAAGAAATAATAAAAGTATTTTTAAAGCAGATTCTAGGTAAAACCACTTAGCCACCAGGTCAAAGCACATTTGAGTAGATCGTTGACATTGTTTCAGCCAATTTGGGTTGAGCCATCAAAAACATCTAGTCCGGAAGAGGAGGCAAGACGGGTGAAAGACCTTACTGATTTGGAAACTGAATATCCAGCACTCAGTGGCCCTCTGTTCTGTCATTTGAGTCTTCCCTTTATATCTTCCAATGTAAAAATAAACCAGTCTCTGACAGAAGTCTGCAACTTTGTGCTTTATCTTGACCCATGCATTCACCAGCTGCCTGACTCTGCTATGTCCCAGCAAGAGCTGAAGGGTGTCAGCAAGAGCTGAAGGGTGTCAGCAGTAGCTGGAAAGAAAACTACATGGGAAGACAACCAGGGTAACCCAGCCTTAGCTGCTCCATGTAAATTAACTGCCTGGTCTTGAACCTGTTGTAAGGCTGACATTCTCAACATTTCCAACAATCTGATTGTGTGTATATTTGAAGTCATGGCAGAAAAGAATGCTGGCAGGGGAGTTTTGTTGTTATCGGGGGGGGGGGCCTAAACAGATTAGATTAGCAGTAGAGGTGTAGACTGCCAGATTCTCTACAGTGAACGGACCAATGAGATTCCAAACACCAGCAATGAAACCCTTGGCTTACAGAATAACATGCAGAGACCAGAGGGGCAGAGGGTGCTGTGGGAGCCATGGACTGGTGAATCATCCACAGGTTGATCATTTACTCTTTAGGCATCCTCAGGACAAGGGGCCCCATATGTGTTTCAGAAAGTGAAGCTGAAGATGAATTCAGCTGCCATCCATAGTTCAGCACAGCAACTTCTCAATCAGTACCTTGAAAGGCAAGAACACCATTGCAGGTCTCAGCTGGCACCACTCAAGAAAAGCCACACAAGATAGACCCTGAGTTTCGACCTAATCTACAGATAGTACAGCCTCCCTCTGACCCTTACCCCACTCTTCCCTTGAACAGATCTCTGGGTTCAGTATTTATCCTCTGTGGACATCAAGCATTTGTTCATGCTGGGGCTTTGTGAAATCAAGGAAGATGGTATAGACTCTGCTCAAGAAATGGGAGCCATAGGCAGCTTAGTGTCTTCTGATCTAGGAGGAGTCAAAGGCACAGTCAATAATGACTACCTTCTCAGAAGAGTACAGAAGTGGGGTCCTTCCCCCTCAAAAAAATCACAGGAAGAGCTTAGATGCTGAGCCAAGCTTTATCAAACCAGCTTGGCCTTGTGTGATAATGTTTGTCCCAGTCAGAGGGCACCTCAGCCAGGTGTCCTCTCATTAGGAATGCACAGGGCTGTGGCTCTCTTTTAGCTACTGTTCTTGCTCTGTTTCCCTAAACTAGAAAGGCTGACTAATGTGGTGACCATGAATGGTACTTAAATCCCTCATGATGAGAGTCAGAGTTGGATTAGTGTCTCATTCACACCAACCACATTTTAAGTGCTTGAGCACATTTCACACAGCACAGTGAGAGGCTTCTACACTAGATGTTGAGCATTTTGACATTACAGAAGGCCCTGGTGGGCAGCACAACCATACAGCCACTAACTCTCTGGACTAGAGTCAGGAAACCAAGTCTCCATTTTAAAAAGCCTTAATCTGAAAAGAGATTAAGAGGAGCAGGGGAAATGCTGTGTCTTAAGGCCACTCCCAGGTGACTCCTGAGGTCATGTGGCTGGGAAACTCAGCTCCTGTTGCAAGAGGCTGATACACACTGACTGAGTAATAATCACAGCCACCGCAGGTAGCCACAGAGTCTCTGCCTGACCAGATGCTTCAGAGGCCTGGGGCAGGCAAGCGCAGCCTGTGCAAAGAACGGGGGCTTTCAAAGGCTGGCAATTTTGCATGCCTGGAGGCTCTCTTTAGCTCTGGACACCAGATGCTCTGATCCCAGATCCACAGAACTAATAATTTACAGGACAGTGAAGGATCCCACAGTCTACAGTGGCTTAACCAGAGTGGCTGCCTTTGGGTATTTGCCTCACATTGAAAATGTGTCCCCATACAGTGGCTCTGGTATCAAGAAGTGAATCAAAGTGTCAAGAAGTGGTCTTCAGAATGCTGGAGAATGTTAGCTCTTAGCATCTTTAGGCAAGCATTCTCCTACTGGTACTGAGACTATGACCCCATATGACCCCAGAGGAAAGCCCCAGTGGGATAGAAATGATTCTCAGAGAGACTTATGTTCTTCTTTCACCTATTAGGATACTATTTTCTTTTTTTTTCAAATATAAAATTAGTGCATTTGGCAGGAATTCAAGAGCACAAGCTGAATCTGACCTCCAAAAAAATATACAAAGGGTTCCATTTGTCCCCTGTCACAGGAATGGACCACAGAACAAAACCCTGATGGATGGGCTCTATTCTGTGGTTTCTGGGGGTATATTCTACCACCCACAAACCCCTCAAAGATGCTTTCCTTTTTAAAAGTTAGAGATCGCTAAAACATGCCACATGCTTTCTCAGTCTGGGCTCAAAAGCAATCTCTGTTACAGAGGAAGCAGCTTGGGGCCCAGATCCCTTCCCCCAGAGTAAAGAACGAACAAATAAAAACCATCTAGCCTGTCTATCAGTGAAACTTAAGTATGCCCTACCCTTGCCTCATGGCTTTCCATAAACTGTAAGATCACATAAACTGTAAGTCACAGAGTGGGTGAGAATTAGGTAACACCACCTCCTGCAAGTTGGCCAAACTGTACTCCCTGATATAAAAATCAAACAAAGAAAAAAAAATCTCAATTAAAAAAAAAAAACCAAGAAGTAGAAGCAGGAAAAATGAACTTGGACAGTCACAACCTGAAGTCACCCTGACTTGCTGAGAACACAGCCACTGAAGGCCCCTGAGCAAGGGCAAGAAGAGACAAAGAAAGAAGCTGAGTCAGTTACAGGTTTTT